>NC_091437.1:50435094-50645094 GCF_964237555.1 Oryctolagus cuniculus
AAATTTTTTTTTTTTCCTTTTCAGTATGTCTAAGTTCCTCAGGACTTTGACACTTCTAGAACTGGTTTAGGGCTAATCAGTGGGGTAGATGTGGTATAGCAGGTTAAGCTGCTGCTTGGGACAGCTATAACACATATTCCATATGGAACTATCTTTCAAATAAAAGAAATCCTTAAAAAAGTATTCTATTTGATGTTTAAATTCTGCTTGTCCTGTGATTACCATGAGGCTGGGGTTCTCTGCCATTCTATGGGAAACAGCAGTAGGAAAATTTGAGTACATGTCAAGACACACACACACAGCAAGACACACACATACACACACACGAAAAAATGTGTATCAAACAGCAAATTTTAACTTCTTCCATAGAGAATAGGGAGCTTGGTGGGTCTATATGAACTAAAGAAAGATAAGGAAATAAATCCACACTGATTGCTTCAGTGGGATGGGCGTGGTGTGTGAGATGACCAACCTTGGCTTTATGCAGCGTATAATAAATGTATGCAAGTCAAGAAAATTAGGAAAAAAAACTGTATGGTGGTTGAGAAGCCAGACTTTGGAGCCAGCTCTCAGGATTCTGCTTTTAGCTTCTCAGTTTCCTAGTTAGGTAGTCACAGGCCCCAGGAATTTCTTTGTATTCCTCAAATAAGGCCAATCTTTTCTCTTGCCTCTGGGCATTTGAGCTTGCTGTTTCTTCTTAACAGAAATCTCTTTTTTCCCATAATGTCCTGGCTGGTTTTATCTCATCTGTGAGTTCTTGCTGTGTTCAAATATCCCTCTGTGCACAGGATATTCTCAACCATTCTATGTCAAGTTTCCCTCACATGACTTTACCATGTTACCATGGTTAATTTGTGATAGAACTTGACATTTTCTAAAATTGTCTTATTAATTTCTTTACTTACTTAGTGTCAATTTCACTCAATGGAACATATCTTCAAAGAAAACTTGGACTTGCTATTTTTTTTCCTGTTTAGGAAAGCATTGAATATTCTCAATACTTTATCAATAAAAAAAGACAAAGTTACCCTCTATATGCCAGGGGACCGAGCCATAAAATGTAAAGTAGCCAGCTTGTGAAAACATGGTAAAGTTCAAATATGGTGAAGAATAAGAGATTGGGACTCAGCCTGGTACAGTAAATACCAATCATTTCAGCTACAACATGTTTCTCCCTTCCAGCCTTTGCAACTCCCATTCTTTCTGCCTAGAATGCCCTTTCCCAGTTATAGCCCTAGCTTATTCTCTCATTTTATTCTGTCTTTGCTAAAATATGACCCTGTAAGAGAGGTCTACCATAACTTTTCACTATAGCTTTTTTTTTTTTTTTGGTAGCACATATCACCATCTGATGTAATTACCTTGTTGTCTATTACCTACAAGAATGAAAGCTTATTTGAAGGCTGAGAGTGTTGGGTTTGTTGCTGTGTCTCTGGCATCGGTCTTAGCATGTAGTATACAGTGTTCGTGAAATATTGGAGGAATGAATGACTGAATTAGTGAGAGAATCAACTGTTTCCAAGAAGTATATTATTGGGGCTGGTGCTATGGTGTAGTAGGCTAAGCTTCCGCCTGTAGTGCTGGCATCCCGTATGCGCTCTGTTCATGTCCCAGCTGCTCCTCTTCCAATTCAGCTCTCTGCTCATGGCCTGGGAAAGCAGTGGAAGGTGGCCCAAATGCTTGGTCCCCTGCTTGTGCAAGGGAGACCCAGAAGAAGCTTTTGGCTCCTAGCTTCATATCAGCTCAGTTCCGGCCATCACAACCATTTCAGGAGTAGACCAGCAGATGGAAGACTTTTCTCTCTGTCTCTCCCTCTCCGTGTCTCTAACTCTGCCTCACAAATAAATAAAATCTTAAAAAGAAGCATATTATCTATTGTTTAGTAGAAATAACTTAGATAATTTTCATTATAAGTAATATTTTATTGAATACTTATTTGGTGCTTTGCTAACCATTGACTAATCTTATTGCCAGTTAGGGATTAGTCTGGTTTCTAGTCATGGAGGGATATGTACACATCATAAACACACAGAGACATGTACATATACACATACATTGCTACTACATGAGGGTACTTCAAACATTTTTTATAAAATGTAATTAAAAGGTTATTTTCGTGCAAGAATTGAAATGTATGCATAATTTCCTCATGCATATTCCATGAACTTTTTGAAGACTTAATGTATGCATGGATTTCTGAATTTTTTACATCAAAGTAAACTTATCTTTTAATTCCATTTCCATGAACTTTTAAAAGTGCCATCATATATGAATGTTCATGCACATTTGTGTATGAATGTATATGAGTGTATATGTGAATGAATGCCTGAGTTTTTGTTTGTGTATGTGTATGCAAAAGTATATGTGCGTACATTCTGTTTTGGCTCAGGAAGACATGGTTTCCTTCTCAATTTATCAGTGGAAAATATCTTTCTTCTACCCTAGGAGATGATGCCAAAAGGCAGAACATTGAAGGAGACAGTAGTTATCTACACATCAATGAAGAGACCTGACTATGGAGTAGTAGGGAAATTATTAATGGATTGCATAGTATTCCCCATAGACTTTGTAAAGGATTGGAGTTGCTCACTCCCAGTGGAATAGATTATAAGAAACACAATGGCCTTTGATGGGAGTTTAGTTCTCTCTTCCAGTCTTGAAAAGCAACTCTAATATACCCAAGTGGTCAACGTTTGTGATACTCCTATGTCTCTCTCTTAGGACTTTTGAAATATATATATATTTTTTGAATTTAGTTTTGCCTGAAAAATCTGCATTCAATTTGAATGAAATTGAATTTGTTTCAGGGCTCAAGCAGCATGTCTTCCATCTGAAGCAAAATGGAGATGAATTTCAATTAGATGTTCCCATTATAATCTGTCTCCACCTGTAGTTTTCATCAAAATTGCTAGGAAGTGTGATATAATGTATGATCAGAATTTGCCCACTGGCAGCAGTGTCCCATTATCTTAGTAAAAAAGCACAAAATAATTAGTCTGATGCATATAGATAGCAGCTTCTTACTGCGAGTGACTTTAATTGTGGTGAGTAATATATACAGAGTTTGAAACCTTATATATTTCCCTCCCAAGAAGACACCAATTACTAATTCAGTTGACAAAGTAACGATGTTTAAGAAGATTTAGTACAAACTGAACATCGTAGTCAATAGCCACTGTAAAGTGTCCATTTTATGGCCTTATTTTTGCCTGAGCTTAATTTATGGTAATTTGGTGGTTGCATACAGCCTGGAAGTATGCTGTTGGCTTGAGAGTTAGTACTTGGGTATTGCATAAATCATGGCTGAATGTTTTGGCTTCATCTAATGCTCTTCTTTCTCCTACAATTGGAGTTCTTTTCATCTTGTCTTTTCCCGGCCTCATTCCTATTTTGCTATTCATGGGGCTCTGTTAGCTCAGTATTTAGGAGATCACTATCTTCATAAAATGGCATCTTGCAAATGCCAGGTAGAGTGCTTCCAAATTTCAAAGGGAGGGAATTTAGCAAATCTTTTTTGTGGGATAGAAATAGTAACGAAGTTTATGTTTTAGCAACCCACTTTAAGTGCTTTAAAGGAAAATATAATTCCCTTTCCCTACCTTCCAATCTGCTCCTAAACTCTTATGTTAACATGAAAGTTGAGGTTTAAAGTATAATAATACACCTCAGAAATTCATGGGGAAAAGTTGCTACAGAAATTTTGAAATCCATGTATCATTTTTCCATAATATGTGTTTCCCATAAACTTTTATAGACTCTTTGTATAATCTGACATCTCTTTTTTTAGCACAGGTTTATATTAGTTATGTTTTGATTAATTTAAAATGTAGAACAAATATGCTAGCATGTTCTAGATCCATCAATAATCTACTTGGGAACTTATTTATACACACACACAAACACACACACACACATACCCCAAATAGCTATACTGTAGGATTTAGTTTAGGTGGCCAGTCTTCAAATAACTATACTTAATACTTCAGAAACTATGAAAAATTGCTCATCTACCTTTCTTTTTTATTCCTGTATGTGCAAATTTTGAATTTTTAGTTGTGATAAGTGATTAAAAATTTTAAATAATTAGATATCACATGTCTAATTGTGGACATCCATATTCTAAATGTTATGGGAAAACATGTTTTAACATTTATGTTCATCTTTTAAGTCTGTAACTTATTCGTTGTTGGAGAATAATTATATTTCTCTAGTTCAATTGCACATCTGATTTCCTTTGCTTATCTTCTAGTCCCAATAGCTTACATATGAATATAGATTGTCCAGCATGTCTATGTACATTATCACTTTTAATCCTTTTATCAACCTACCAATCTAGGCATTATTATCCACAACTTAAATGTAGAAACAAGATTTAAAATTAAAATGGAATTCCAATATATACAATGTTCTATAATTTTAAATGACAAATATTCATTGTTGGAAATTTGAAAAGTGTCTGAAATATCCAAATATTGCTAAAAAGACTGACCAGAAATGGAATAAAAAATATAAAAGGACCGGCGCCGCGGCTCACTAGGCTAATCATCTGCCTGCTGTGCCGGCACTCTGGGTTCTAGTCCCGGTTGGGGCACCAGTTCTGTCCCAGTTGCTCCTCTTCCAGCCCAGCTCTCTGCTGTGGCCAGGGAGTGCAGTGGAGGATGGCCCAACTGCTTGGGGCCCTGCACCTGCATGGGAGACCAGGAGGAAGCACCTGGCTCCTGGCTTCGGATAGGTGCAGCACGCCGGCAGTAGTGGCCATTTGGGGGATGAACCAACGGAAGGAAGACCTTTCTCTCTGTCTCTCACTGGCTAACTCTGCCTATCAAAAAAAAAAAAAAAAAGATAAAAGACACAATTACCAATATCAATAATAAATAAGTGAAATAAACTGAAAGCATGCCATTGTAAAAATTAGAAGTAAGAATAAGAAAGGAAGGAGGAGGGATGGTAGGAGCATGAGTGGGGAGAGAGGATAGAGTGAGAAGTATCATTATGCTCTTAAATCTGTATATACAAAATACACAAAATTTTCTCACATTATGTAAATAAAAATTAAAATAAAAAGAATAAATAAGTAGATAAGATTACAGACTTCACTGACATTTCAAAGATAATGAAGTAATCTTTTTTTTTTTTAATTTTTTTTTTTGACAGGCAGAGCCAGGTGCTTCTCCTGGTCTCCCAAGCCGGTGCAGGACCCAAGCACTTGGGCCATCCTGCACTGCACTCCCGGGCCACAGCAGAGAGCTAGACTGGAAGAGGGGCAACCGGGACAGAATCCAGTGCCCCGACCGGGACTAGAACCCGGTGTGCTGGCGCCACAAGGTGGAGGATTAGCCTATTGAGGCGCGGCGCCGGCCGATAATGAAATAATCTTATAAACCACTTAATGCACACAAATTCAACAGCAGATAAAACATATGAATTCCTTGCAATGCCAATTACCAAAGCTCACTGAAGATAAATCAGGTAATTGGAAATGTCCTATTGGTATTAAAATCAAATTCATAATTAAAAATAGTCTGTAAAAGAAATCTGCAAACCCAGGTGATTTCACTGGTGAATTCTTGCAAACATTTGAAGAAGAATTAACACAAATTATATTCAATTTCTTCCAGCAAAGAATATTTCCCATCTCATATTATTTATGTAGATTTATTCTGATGTGAAAACCAGAGAAAGAACATATAGGGAAAGAAAATTTGAAAGCAATAAAACTGAATCCACCATGAACAGAAAAGCAAAAGTTGCCCATAAATTATTACCAAATGGGATCTATTATGTATAGAAAAAAATACAATATGATGGCTTGAGTCCTATAGTGGGTATATAAATCTGGCTATTATCTAAAACTTAACTTAATACACCGACACTATAAAGAAGAAAGTTTATCTGATTTTATTTGCTAAAATTCAATATCCATTTATGGTAACACCTCAAAAGTTAAGAATAGAAGAGAATTTCTGTAAACTAGTGTTGTATAGCTACACAAACAAAAACTATAGCCCAAATCATATCTTTAATCACAAAGGCTTTTTCTCCCTGAAGTTCAGAAACAAGGAAATTCTTTTCTATCCTACCACTCTAATTCAAGACTCTACTAGAAAGCCTAGTTAGTACAAAAGACAATACAGAGACTAAAAGACATGTATTACAACAGAAGAAACCAAACTGTCCTTATTTGTAGACAACGTAATTGTCTACACAAAGAATTCCAAATTTCAGGACATTTACAAACAATAACCCAAATAAGCCAAACAGAAACTCCTAGCACTAGTAAATTAGTTCCCAAAGTCACAGGGTACTGGACCAGCACTTTAGAAATAAGTTAGATTCCCTAATATTATCACGGTTTAATGATAAACCAAATTATAAAAGACAAGTAAAAAATCCAGGGAAAGTATCTCCCAAAATATAACCTAGGAAAGATATAACATGGTATGTTAAGGAACTTTATTCTGGAAGTTCAGATGCTGCTGAAAGAAATCTAAGATGATTTAAATAAAGTAAAAAAACTGTATTCATAAATAGGAAGGCCCAGCATAGTGAAGATTTAACTTTTTCTCAAATATATCTCTGGATTTAAAACAACTTCAGTAAAAAAAATCTCAGAAAGATTTTTCTGGATATTGACTGATATTGATATTTCTAGATATTGCCTGAGTCTAAAATTTATATGGGAAGGCAAGGAACTGAAATAGTTGCATGTTGAGAATTAAGAATGAACTTAGAGAAGTCAAAACTATACATTTTAAAACATACATAAAGTCGTAGTATTCAAAATAGTGTAGGATTGCCAAAGACCTATACGGATATCAGTGGAACAGGGTAAATTCTAGAAATAAACAAACAATTATGACAATTTGGTTTATTTGCACTTGAATCATTTTATTTTAAAATAAATTATGTTGTATAATAATATTGAGAATATCATACAAAATTTTCATTATGTCTTATGCTTTTTATTTTTAGCATTTCACAGTGGTATGGTACAAAAATTAGTGAATCAATACTAACCCATTAGTATTAACTAATGTCTACACTTTTCAGATTTCTTTAGCTTTTACCTAATATCACTTTTCTGTTCTAGGATCCCATCCATGACACATTAAATTTAATTTTCATCTCTCAACATTTTGATTACTGAAACAATTTCTCAAACTTCCCTGCTTTTTTAAATGGCCTTAACAGTTTTTGAAGAGTTCTGGTTATATATTTAGTATAATGCCCTCAGTTTGGATTTCTGCGATTTTATAGTGGCAAGATTTGGGTTATGTTCCTTTAGGAAGAGAACCTTAGAGGTAAAATGTCATTTAAAAAAATATTTATTTATTTGAAAGACTTACAAAGACAGAAGGAGAGATAGACAGGTCTTACATCTGCAAGTTCACTGCTGAAGTGGCCACAATGGACAAGGCTGAGCCAGGCAAGAGTCAGGCGCTTCATCTTGGTCTTCCACATGGGTGGCAGGGACCTAAGTACTTGGGCCATCTTCTGCAGTTTTCCTAGTCACACTAGCAGGGAGCTGGAACAGAAGTGGAGCAGCTGGGACTCAAATTGGCAACCATATGGGATGCTGGCATTGAAGGCAGTGGCTTTACCTGCCACACCACAAAGCTGGCCCCAACATGTCATTTTAACTCATCATTTTGAGGGCACACACTAACAAAATGCCTGATCATTGTTGATGTTGACTTTGAGTTCTCACCACAGTGTTCCTCAGGTTTCTGTACTACGAAGTGGCACCTTTTCCCCACCTCTCTACGCTTTACTCTTTGGAGGGAAGTCGTTAAGGCAAAGCCCACACTTAAAGAAGGGGGGGGGAATTATATTCACACTCATTGAGGGCAGACAATGCAAATAAATTATTTGAACTTCTTATATATTGAAGAGTTGTCACTTATCCTCATTTATTTTATTCAGTAATTTATTCTATCCTTTGTGGGTCCTTGAATATTTATTTTATATTTTGGGATAAAATCAATTCAGAGCTTTTTTTATTTTGTTATTCAAGTTTTGTACACTGTAAGCTCTTTTTAAAAATTGTTTATTTATTTGAAAGGAATCTTTAAAAAGTTTAACATATAGGAACAGAAAGTGAATGGTGCTTACCATGGACAGGGAAAGAGGAAATTGAGAAATGTAGGCCAAAGAGTACAAAGCTGTACTTGAACAGTAAGAATAAGTCTAGGGATCCAGTGTACAGCATGATGACTGAAATGCAAATGCACTGTACCTTTGTAAAGGTTTATTATTTGTTGTAACATTAAATAATCTGCACTGGCATTTTCATTTGCTTTTAAATTTGGTAAAAAATTTATTTATTTGAAAGTCAAAGTTACTGAGAGAGAAGGAGAAAGAGACCTTCATCCACTGGTTCATTCCCCAAGTGGCTGCAACAGCTAAGACTGAGCCAGGCCAAAGCAGGGGCCAGGAGCTTCTTCCAGGTCTCCCATGTGGGTGATAGGGGCCCAAATATTTGGGCCATCTTTTGTTGCTTTCCCAGGCACATTAGCAGGGAGTTGGATCAGAAGTGGAGCAGCTGGGACTCAAACCAGAGTTCACATGGGATGTTGGCATTGCAGACAGTGGCTTAACCCACTATACCACAAAGCTGGCAAATGTAAGCTCTTTTTAAAAAGATTTCTTTCTTTCTTTTTTTTTAAAGATTTGTTTTTATTTATTTAAAAGGCAGAGTTAGAGAGGGAGAGAGAGAAAAATCTTCCATCCACTGATTCACTCCCCAAGTGGCCTCAAGAGCCAGGGTTATGCCAGGCTGAAGCTGGGAGCCCAGAGCTTCTTCTGGGTCTCCCATGTAGTGTACACTTGGGTCATTTGCTCTTGCTTTCCCAAGCTGTTAGCAGGGAGCTGGCTTGGAAGTGGAGTAGTCGGGTCTCCAACTGGCACCTATTTGGGATGTTGGCATAGCAGGTGGTGGCTTAAAATGCTACGCCATAACGCTGGCCCGAAAGGTTTATTAGGTTTATTTACTCTAAAGGCAGAGAGAAAGAGAATTTTTATCTACTTATTCAATCCCCAAAAAGCCACAAGAGCTGGGTGTGGCCAGGCTGAAGCCAGGATCCTGCAACTCCATCTGAGTCTCCTATATTAAGGACTGGCCATCATCCACTGCCTTCCCAGGTGCATTTGCAGGAAGTTGGTCAGAAGTGGAGCAGCCAGGATTCAAACTGACACTCTGATACAGGATGCTGGTGTCCCAAGCAGGGGCTTAAATCACTCCTTCACAAAGTCACCCTCTCTTGTGAACTCTTTTCTTTCACTCTCATTTCTCTTTTATAAATGAGGAGTCTCCTTGACTTTGGAATGCACTTTTTTTTTTTAAAGGTGTATTTATTTATTTGAAAGGTGGAGTTACAGAGGCAGAGACAGAGGCAGAGAGAGAGTGAGAGAGATCTTCCATCTGCTGGTTCACTCCCCTAATGGCCGCAATGGCCAGAACTGGGCCATTACAAAGCCAGGAGCCTGAAGCTTCTCCTGCATCTCCCACATAGGTGCCGGGGCCCAAGGACTTGGGCCATCTTCCACTGCTTTCCCAGGCCGTAGCCAAGAGTGGAGCAGCTGGTCTCGAACCAGTGACCATATTGGATGCTGGCACTGCAGGCCAGGGCTTTAACCTGCTGCGCCACAGTGCTGGCCCCTAAAATTATAAAAATTTTAAAAGAAATCTTTATAGCTTGAGGTTAAACAAAGGGTACTTCAGTGGAACTCCAGAAGGAGGATTCCCAGAAAATGCTGATTAATGGGGCTTTACCAAAATTAAAAACCTGTCCCCCAAAAGTCAATTATGAATTGAAAAAAATATTTGCAAGGCAAATGTACAAAAAAGAATTTGTATACAAAATATATAAAGACCTCAAAATTCAGTAAGAAGGAAACTAGTTACAGAATTGGCAGACTTGGACTGACACTATAGACAAATGACACAAGAAAAATGTTCACCACAATTAGCCAACAATGCGAACACATGATCTGGCCACTTAATATGTCTCTAAATTCTTCTGCTACATTTTTCTGGCTCATTTATTTCATTTCAGCCACACCAAAATCTTTACTGTTCCTCAAGTAAAACATATATAGTCTTGATCTCTACCTGAAATGCACTTTTCCAAAATATATGCGTTGCTAACTCTCACCTCCTTCAGATTTTGTTCAAATGTCACCTCCCTTATGGAGTCTACTATCTTACCCTATTTAAATTACAATCTCCCATCCTTGAACTCCCAGTTCCGCTTTACATTTCCTTTATCATAGTATTTATCATACTCATTCAAGTTACATAGTGTACTGACTATATTACTGCTTATACTTATTATTTTTATCTAATAATATCTAAATTTTATGGAGGTAGAGACTTGAGGTATTTTTTTCTATAGATAGGTCCCAGTACCTAGCATGTAATGGATGATCAATAACTATTTATGACCTGTAGAAAAAAAAAACAACAAAGTCACTGATTTTACGTAATTTTGATATTATGAAGTTTGAATATCAATATTTTACCCTTTAAAATATTTATTTATTTATTTGAAAGGCAGGAACTCCATCCTGGCTCCTGCAGGACAGAGGTGACAGGGGCCCAAATATTTGGACCATCTTCTGCTGTCTTCTGAGGCACATTAGTGGGAAGGTCGATCAGAAGCAGAATAGTTGGGACTCAGACCAGCAATCTGAAATGGGACGCTGGACCACAATACCAGCCCCCATTTATCATTTTTTTGTACCTTTAAGTCCTTGTTAATTTAGTATGTAGCTGTAGTAGTTGCAGGGCTAGTTATTTGTAAACACAGAAATGCTGCTAAATTTTTCTGAATCTGCATTAGGATAACATGATTTTTGCACAGAAGCCCTAGGTATAAGATTTATGACTAAGTGTACTGCTTTCTCAGTATTGCTTTATATTTCTATATCTGTTTGCATTTCCTCCCCTTTCTTCTTACTTTTTTGTGTGAATTTATATAACTAAGCTACAAAAATGATATTATCTCTTTCCACAGTATGAAATATGCTGTCTTTAAAAGCTCAGGAGTTTAAGCTCATGTTATTAAATACACTCATAAAAGTAGTTTGCTTTTGGAAGGAACAGATGATATTGAAATAGACATGCTTTGCCTTTTTACTTCATTTAAAATGTGAAATTAGGACCCAATAACACAGGTGGGATTTATCAGATGCAAATAAGTAAATGTTCATTTTCACTGGACATATTAGTAAGCTCACAGAAGCAGAAAGCGGGCCAATTTAATTTTTACCTTGCTGCTTATGTTCAAAATTGAAATTTTTGGATATATCTTCAATGATAAGAAAAGGATTCAAAAATATTTGTTTTTATTAGGTGTCACTCAGAACATTTATTATGGGTGTCTCAGCTCCTAGTTCTTTGCTCAAACTCATGTTTACGAATACAGATATGTTTTCTACACAAAATGAATCAAGTGGCATAGATTTTAAAATCTTATTTTGAGAAGCTTTTAGATTTAAATGGTCAGTTATTCTTTGATGAAGTGTTCAGAAAGCAACAGAATGAGCTCCAGCTTTGGAGACACAAAGCCCTGGGATTTGGTGGTGGTGAGAAAAATCAAAGAGCATCCTTGACCTCCTGGTGAGTATAGCCCAATGAGAGTGGGTGGAGGAGGTCATTAAAATGATCCCAGTGACATATAAGAGCAACAAGGTCAATGAGAGGGAGCAATAGAATGAATTGGAAGGTGTGAGAATTGAGTTGTCTGGGGAGTACAGGGCAGGTACATGTAAGGAAATGATGCTTGCATTGGATTTTGAAGGGTGGTGGATTAATAGGGGTCATGAGATAGAGTTTGGAGGAGTTTCTAGCAGGAAGTTTGCAAGGTGGAAAGGAACATTGAAAAGGCTAATGGGAGAATAAAGAGCCAGTAAAAAAAAATGCTGTTAGATAAGAGGAGACAAAGGCTAGACCATGCCTCACCTTAAAATTGCCAGTAGGAATCTTGGTCTAGCTCTAAGAAATAATCTCTAATGGCTTTGATAAACCAGAGGACGATTTTACACTGAAGTCAGATGTTCAGAATTGTATTTCAAAAATGTCACTACACAGGCCCAAAGTGAAAAATCAACTGGAGAAAAAGAAGCTAGAGTGGGAAGAGGCCAGTTAGAAAACTGCTTAGTGATAATAAGGTAATTGATGGTTTCGAATGAGGTGGTTTGGACTAAATCAGTTAAAAGGTGATTATAATAATCCAGGCAGGAGGCAAGGGTGTTTTGGGCAGAGAAATGGTAGAAGAGATTGAGAAGGATGAATATGTTTTTTGTCGCTGTCTCCTTTCTTCAATGTCATGTGGACCAGTCTAGATCGTCCATGTCACAGATTCAATGAATTAGTTGCCTAATGCCAACTGAAATGAAGTTTTCAGGCATGACTACGTTTAGTAGGTTCCATTTTGGAGATCCAAAAGAGTTTAGTCCTTTTACGGACTGATATTTCCGGCAGGAACTTCCTGCAGTTTTAAGAAAGATGGCAGGATGCTGTGGGCAATGACAGGGCAGATAGATAATCAGTCAAAATTGCAAGCAAACACCGGTAAAGGAGGACCCTTGACTCAGAAACTGTGGCGATGGCTGGCAGCTAGCACAGCAGCAGGAGGCAGGGAGGCAACAGACAGCCTAGGCAGATGTTCTGCTAAGCTCCTCCATCTGGATGGGGCTTTGTGATTCCCATGCTCTTTCCCAGCTATATAGGAAGCAAGTGCCAATGATGCATCTTCATTAGGATAAACAGGATCTTGGGTAAAGGAAAAACAATTGTCACTTACTGAAATCCCAGGGTCAGTGAGAACCCAAATATTGTACTGACAGCACTGTTGTACAGTGATAGGGCCATGATCTATTCAGCATGCATTTTTTCTAAAGAAGACTTGTTGATGTCATTGAGAGAAATCACCTAGTCCCAACCTGTTTCTATATACGGATGAAATGTGATTGCTGCCTTAATGAGCACTGAGATGTGCCAGGCACCCTGTGCTCTGCCTTCACACCTTTCCTCCAACTTCTCAGATCTCCTTCCCTTCCTCTCCCCACATCAGCCACAACAGTCTTCTCATTGTTCCTTGAAGACGCTGAGCATGTTGACATATCTCACACTTTCTCTTCTCTCTTTCTAGAATTCCCCTCTTCCAGATATGTATGTGCTTTTTCTGTTACTTTAATAGGCCTCTACTCAGATTAATCTTCAATTAGAGTCCTTCCTTGATCACCCCTCCCAATTTATCCTTAGTAACACCTTTTGTTACTCTCTGGCCCTTTGTCCAGTTTTTTTTTTTCTCTGCACTGTCTAACTATGAAGTGCACACATATTTGTTTATTTGTTTGTCTCTCCAGTTAGATGCAGGCTCAGTGTTGTGGAGATTTTGACGGTGTTCCTCACTATGCTGCCCTCAACATCCAGAACAGTAGCTGTGCAGAGTAGGTCCTCAAAAAGTATGGAAATGAATGACCCAATGGATCTTATTTAATATTCAGAGCACAATCTGAGAAGTAGGTATTATTGTTGTCCAATTTGACAGAGGAGGAAACAAGATTAAGCATTTTATACAAAATCAAACACATATTGATTTTAGAGTCTAATCTTTTTACTTAAGCTATTCTGTCCCATTTTAATCTTTGATTTTCTCTGTATCAGCTAAACTGAGAGATGGATCAGAAAATACTACTTAGCCTTATTATCAAAGCTGTCCTTTTGCGAGGCCCAAGGATATGTAACAGAGAAAGAGAAATGGTATGGCTATTGGCTGGTTAAAAGAAAACCTTTTTGAGACTGAAGGTAGGGATAGATAAGAGAATATTCTCTGAGTATTGATGGATCTAAGTTGCCTCTGTTTTGGTTACAAGAGAAAAGGTACATGTTTATGCGTCAAAGCAGATGCTTGGCGGGATGTTTCCCCTGGGGAACAGGCTATGGTCTTTCTAGGCAAAGGGTAGATGAGGGAAACTGAAGATAAATGTCCAGGGCATTCTCAGACTCTACCCAGATGTCTTCTAGAAGGAAAATCATAACCTGTCTCCCAAAGAGGAAGCTCTGGAACCCCATTTCCTTCTTTAGCATTTTGTGCATTTAGAGGCAGAATGATGAGGATTTAATGATGTGAGGCTTTCTTTGTGTAAATAACGGGGACATTCTGAAGCTTACAAGTAGTAATGAACATAAACTCCGCTCCCTAAATGCAGGTGTGCAGTGTCATCTGTTCACACAGAACCTCATCTATCATATATTAACTTTTGGTGGATGCCACTTCATTAAATTTAATTCCTTATCTCTCAATTCTGGGTTAAGTTGCATAGAAAACCAGATACTTTGCCCACAAAGGATGTAAGCTGCTGACTCTTTGGGAATCTTTATTGTGAATATGTCCTTAAGTGGTTATTTTTTTTTGTATTGCTGTTTGCAAAAATATTTTTTTCTTGTTAACAAGCATGTTGCCAAATTATATGCATTTCAAATAATTTTGCCAGCTTAGAAAATTAGAACTGTAGATGTAGTGAATAATAAATTAAAAATGAAATCAGGACTTAGTAAACTTGAATGTTGAAATGTTGGAAGAATGTGATATTACAGTTAATTAAAAAATTTTCAGGGCCAGCGCTGTGGCACAGTAGGTTAATCCTCCACTTGTGGCGCTGGCATCCCATTTGGGAGCCGGTTGTAGTCCCAGCTGCTACTCTTCCAATCCAGTTCTCTGCTGTGGCCTGGGAGAGTGGTGGGGGATGGCCCAAGTCCTTGGGCCTCTGCCTCCTGGCTTCAGATCTGCGCAGCTCCAGCCGTTGCAGCCATTTGGGGAGTGAACCAATAGATGGAAGACATTTCTCTTTGTTTCTCCTTCTCACTGTCTGTAACTCTACCTCTCAAATAAATAAATAAAATCTTTAAAAAAGTTTTTTTCTTTGGTTAGCTTTGAGTTTGGCATCTTGTTCCTTTTTTCTAACTCTAAAAATCATTAAAATGTTTGAGTTTCCCCTGTCATTAAAAACAATATAATAAACATAATAAAATTAATCATTAATTGGGCTGGCGCTGTGGCTCACTTGGCTAATCCTCTGCCTGCGGCACCGGAATCCCATATGGACACCAGGTTCTAGTCCCGGTTGCTCCTCTTCCAGTCCAGCTCTCTGCTGTGGCCCGGGAAGGCAGTGGAGGATGGCCCAAGTGCTTGGGCACCTGCCCCCGTGTGGGAGACCAGGAAGAGGCACTTGGGTCCTGGCTTCGGATCAGCATGGCTCCGGCTGTAGCGGCCATTTAGGGGGTGAACCAGCGGAAGGAAGACCTTTCTCTGTCTCTCTCTCACTGTTTGTAACTCTATGTGTCAAATAAATAAATAAAAAATCTTCAAAAAAATTAACCATTAATTAAAAATGCTAACATTCATTAGACAAATAATTCTAATTTATCAATTTTTGTTTATTACAGTAGCTAGAAGGTTGGCTTAAGTGTTGATTGGTTATATGCTGTATTTATAATATTTTAAGTTTACCTCTACAATTACTTTAGGTTTTAGGCAAATGAGAAAAACTAAAGCTCAGTTAAAGTGATGGCAATTTGAATCTTGAAGCTCTACTGTGTTTTTAGTTTGCCTAGGAAATACTGATTTTTCTCAGTTTCCTGTTCCTCTTAAATATCAGCTTAAGATTGCAACAGTCCTTTATTTTAACATTATCCCAAAATTTTTCAAAGTGAGCCAGAACCTCAATTTTAATTGTAGTTCTAGGATTGGTTAAACAATTTAAAAAAATCACAATTGAAAATAAAAATGAGTGGATTAGAACAAAAATGAATGAAATTTGTAGTTTACCAAACTTGTTAACTATGCACACTTCTATTTTTGTCGGCTGTGTGCACATCTCAACCACTACATGTTGTCCAAGTAAAACAAATACACAGTTTACATAATTTTTTATCATGGTGATAGTATGTAGTACCTTATTAGTTTTATTTAATGAATCTTTATGTGGCACTCACCATATGCCTGGCATTATCTAGCAGCCTGATAGGTATTAAGTCTCTTCACCAATCCTTATTAACAGCCTTTTCAGATAGGTACTGTTATCCTTATTTGCACCTTAGGAAATGGGACAGAGAAGCTACACATTTTTTCCATTGTTAACCTACGCATAAATGAAAATTGTGATGTGAAATCTCCACAGTATGTACTTTGAACAACCATTGTAAGCTGTCAGCCTTGGTTGCTTAAAAGTTAGAAGTGTTTGGGGCTGGCGTTGTGGCGCAGCGGGTTAAAACCCCAGCCTACAGTGCCGGCATCCCATATGGGCTGCTCCTCTTCCAGTCCAGCTCTCTGCTATGGCCTGAGAAAGCATGACCCAAATTCTTGGGCCACTGTACCCACATGGGAGACCCAGAGGAAGCTCCTGGCTTTGGGTCAGCTCAGCTTTGGCCACTATGGTCATTTGGGGAGTGAACCAATAGAATGGAAGACCTCTCTCTCTCTCTGGCTCTACCTCTCTCTGCAACTCTTTCAAATAAATAAAATAAATCTTTCTTTAAAAAAATATGGAAGTGTCCAAATGTCAATTTCCAGTACCCATCAACATTTGGGACTATTAATACTAGGAATGAGATGAATTTTTTGACCTCTCTCTCTCTCTTACCTCAAGAATATACAATGAATATTTTATAAGTATGTGCATTTGTTCATGTTATATTTACACACATACTGCCATAAAAATCTAGTTTTGATGGCTTTAGAGTTCTGACATTTGCTCACAAGTTGTCCTCTCCAAGGATTTAGACATTTCCAGATACAAGGGGCTAATGGTAATGTTTCAGTCCTTAGCAATGTGTAGCTCGTATTCATTATGGTGTTTCTGCATTGTTAGGTGCTTATTGCCTTTCTGTATCCCATGCAGTTCCACATTCCATATGAATCAGTGAGGTATGCATGCTTACCTTATATTGTGGTTAATTTATTCTAGCCAAGAAGTATCATTTCACCTACACTTACTCAGAATTCTCTCCATGAAATAATAGAACCGCCAAAATTCTAATTAAAACTTAAATGTAAATAAACAGGTTGCTTTATTTGTTTTATAAAACTAATTTCATACTGTTTTTATTTTTTTATCCCCAGAAGCAGACAAAATTTTTTTTTTTTGAAAAATCATCTTTCTAATCGTGTTAGCTGGGACTCCTCTACCTGAAAATAATCTCTGGTAGATATAAATGCAATCAGTTCAGAATTTTGATCCCTCTTGAGGATGGTTTCTCTTGGGCTTATCCTTAGAGTGCATGAATTTTTGGTTTGGTCCCTCGGGATGCTGGCACCAGCCACATCTGCTACACCATGTGGAACCTGCCACAGCAAACGCCATTGTTGTCTAATTATGAAGTTCTTACTCTCTGAGATCTCCTTGTCTTGACACAATTTTTCTCATGTTATCTGTTCTCATTAACACCTATGCTAGAATATTGTAGTAGAATTTTAAAAGTAAAATGATTTAACAGATGTTTCTTACCCAAGGACCACAATAAATGTAGCTTATTTAAGGGGAGAGGGACACTTCACTCAAATAAATGTTGTAGAAAGGGGTCAGAATACTGAAAAGAGGATTTGGTAAGAATTTCTTAAGAGGTTTTACTAAATCTGTAATTAGTTAAGATTCATTCATTTTTTTTTTCTGGTATGTGGTAGCTAACACAGAGCACAAAAAATGTATAGGAATGAAATGTGTATCTTGTGATTTGGTTGTTGTTTTTAGCCCTGTCTATACTCCTGTAAAACTGTGGTCTTTCTACTTTTTACTTGTTGGGTATTATGGTTAGTGGTGCTCAAACCCTGTAATTATAGAGTGGATTAAAATTATGTTTTTGCCAAAATTAAAGAAAAAAAGAAAGGAAGGAGGAGGGATTGAGAGAGGGAGAGATGATGAGAGGGAAGTAGAATTACCTTCTTATAATTGCACCTATGAAATACATGAAACTTGTTTTCTTTATATTAATAAAATTTTAAAAATAAATAAATAAACCATAAAAACAATCTCCCCTAAGAAACACAACTGAGAGACACACACACACAGAATAGATTCATTTTAAGGAATTGCTCACATGAGTGTAGTTTTGTGGATTGTGGTGTGAGTTAAATATTTGATGAAGAAAGCAGGCTGAAGAATCAAGAAAGAGCTATAGTTTAATTTTAATATCAGCATATTGGAAAACCAGAATGAATCAATATTACACATGAAGTCTGAAGGCAATCTGCTGGAGAATTTCCTTGGGTTTGGAGGAGGTCAGCCTTTTCTTAGGCTTTCAAATGGTTGGAAGAGGTTCACCCACTATATACGGGGTCGTGTTTTACTCAAAGTCCATAATTTGAATGTAATTCCCAATTAAAAAAAAAAAAAAACCTTGAAGAAACATCCAGAATAACGTTCAACAAAATATCAGGGCATCATGACCCAACCAAGTTGACTCGTAAAATTGACTATCACAAATTCTCTCCTTTGTCAACTTAACACTCATGTGAATTTTATTAAATCATCCTTAATCTACAAAGACAATCAAAAGGTCATACTTACATGTTTCATTGTTAAATTGTTCTGTATATAAGCAAAAATGCACCAACTCTTCCCATGATGTTTACTCATGTCCATGAGAGTTTGTGACTTAAATACTGTGATGTAAAGTTAACATCACTTGAATTCTATGATACAATTCCAATATATCAATTACATGATAAAGGGGCAAGAGAGGGAAAATACATACACACATACATATAGAAACACATTCATAGTAAAGTAAGGAACAAATGCTTATGACACTATGATAGTTATAATTCTCCCTTTTTTTTAAAAAAAAGATATATTTTATCCATTTGAAAGTCAAAGTGACACACAGAAAGAGGGAAAACAAAGAAATAGATCTTCCATCAATTCCTTCACTCCCCAAATGGCTGCAACAGACAAGACTGGGCTAAGCCAAAGCCAGGAGCCAGGAACTCTATTTGGGTTTCACATGTGGGTAGTAGGGGTCCAAGCATTGCCTTCCTAGGTGCAGTAACAGGGAGCTGAATAGAAATCAGAGTAGCCCAGGCTTGAACCAGTGCTCCCATATGGGATGCTGAACCGTCGGTATTGGCTTAACCTGCTGCAGCATAATGCCACAGCCCAGTTCTTTTTTTGATAACTGGTTATGGGTCAAAGCTGATATTATAACTACGTTCCTTCATTACCTATTCTGTACTTGCCTTCAGCAAGTATCTTAGCTGTTCGTAGTTCTTTACATGGTCAGGTGACCCAAATCTTAATTCCTGAAGAGTCTGGACTATCAGTGATCTTACCTTGATTGAATTATAGCTTTCCATTTACTTAAATCACAGGACATGATAATACTGGAAAAAAAAAAAAACAAACCCTAGGGCATCTTCTTTATTCCAGACATATTCTTTATCTCCACTGTAGATTAGCAGTCCAATTCATTTCCTGTCCACCAAGTATGTGGAGTGGAGAATTGTCTTCCCCTCACCTCTGGCCCAGTTAGGAGCTGTGGGCTTCATTATGACTGTTAAGAGAGTCTTCAGCTGGGACTTCTGTGGTATGGAGACTCCTTCATGTCAGAGAGCTAAGGAAGCTTGAGAAAAGGTGAAAAGGGTTATTTCATGCATTTAGGAAATAACTACGTGACTAATAATGACCACACAGGTAATTAATGTTTGCTATGGACAACATGTGGGCCACATGAATGTTCTCTAAATAGGGTCTACTCAAGAGGAGGACAAAGAACTTGCAATAGTGAGAGTGTATGTAGAGTAGGTGGTTGGGGAACAAAGCTGAGGGAGTAGTCTTGTTCATACCATTGGATCTCTTCTCTGACAGGCCTAGAGAGAAAAAAAACATGGTTCTGGAAAAATCACAAAATACTTGATTTTTGTATCTTCCAGACCTTCTCTTTTGTGCCATATGGGATGTGGAGCACACTGAACACTTGGACCTCTGTGAGATGCTTGCAGTCTGTCCAGCTAAACCCCTAAGAAATGGGGTACTCTGTTCCAATATTTTCTATCTGGATTTTCTGTGCTTTTTTTCCCCTGGAGCTAGTAGGCTACCAAGATGCTCCCAGTCTACTCTTTGTTTCTTTCCTTCATTTTTTTCCTTCCTTTCTCCCAAGCTTTGGAAAAATTCTCTATTTCATTCCCCTTTTTGGGAAGGAATTTTTGCCTTATGCTATGACTTGCTTTTTTTCTATTCCTTATTAGTGATATAGCCTTAATACAAGAAAGGATGCAGGAAACAAGCATATTTTAGCAAAAGAAATATTTTGAGAGATAACCTTAAGGCTCTTTCTTTAGAAAACCTTTCTGCTTTGCTGATATCATTGGAATTTTACGAGCTTGTCTTTATTATGGTAGGGATGTTGGAGTAGAAACCCCATTGCACTAAGAACCTTAACTCATGGTTGCCTCCTGAATCACATGATTTCATTCCCTTTATCTAGTTATATATCCCTTTTCTCCTTATTATTCTTTTTTTGTATTTAATAATCATAAAGTTTGTTTTCCAGTCTGGGTTGGAGAACATTTATAATAATCTCATTTCATTGCTTTTACTCACTTTCTTGTAAGTTGTTTGTACAACGTGGGGTCAATCATTGGATTCAAATAAATGGAATAAGTTGTGCAATGGTTATATAAAACTCTGTTTAAAAATACATGCAAGAAATGAAATCCTGGATTTTTCTTTAGACAAGAAGAGACAAATGAATCTTTAATCAGTTATTTCTAATAACTTGAACATTTTGTCTCAATAGATAGTGAAGTGATTATTTTTGTAGTTGGGGATAGAGGTGTATTTTCAGTAAAGATCTTAATTGTGTAATTTGACTTTTCAAAATTGGATGCTAGATGTAATATCTGTATATGCATTTTATTAAACACTCTTTTCAATCAGATATATTTAAAGATTCTTGTTTGGGTGAAGTCAGATTTGTCAGCTCTTCAATCAGTTTGTAGTACATTGTAAAAGAATATACTCAAAACAGAGCTAAGCTGTCAAGCTGTGACAACTTTGAATGAGGAAGATTTTCAGAAATTATGAGTGAGATATTTTAAATGTCTCCTTGACATCCACAGCACTATTCAAAATACTTCATCAGAAGCATGTGCTTCAAAAATGTACTTGAAAATTAATGTAAGGAGTGTAATTTGTCAGTCTTTGTCTTCTCCAACGTGGCACTGACAGCCATGGAGCATGTGCAGTAATATAACACTGATCTCTCCACCTAGGTGCTGCCAGAATGCAGAAAGATGGAGTGATCTCTTCAAGGGGCAGTTAGAAGGGCCTCCAGGAAGGCAGAAACATAAGAGGCTTGATTCCAAGTCCTGTTGATACCTGTCTGAGCCAGGGGCAAGTAGCAAACTCGATTTGTCCTTTGCCAAGAGGTTTGTGTGATTTAGTGATTCCTTGAAGGAGCCATTTCATCCTTAGCTGTGTGTCAGGGATGCAAGCTATTTGTCCCGACCTCAGTTCATAATGGGAAGGCTATGGCAAGAGACAAAGCCTGGGCTATTTATTTTGAATAAGTCTCTTAAGGGGTAAAGAAATATCTGTGGCCGGGGGCTGTCCTAAGTTAGCTGCCTCTAAATTCGAAGAAACCTTTTCAACACCTGACCTGGAAGAACCCTCAGGGACAACACTTAATTGGTGAAGGGACATATGGATCATAGTGAGCCATGTACTTTCATGTTTCTTTTTTCTGCTCCTCAGTACCTGATAATTGGATGTGTAGCATATTTGTTGTTATAATTTAAGAAATCAAGGTGTATGGTGGTGGTTGTGGAGTGGTACACAGTGCTTAATATTTAAGAGAAAATTTTAAAATGTATTTTATGGTAGTCCTGCCTTTCATTTGCATCGTTTCTTTAATTTTATAAGGTGCTTTAAAAATAGAAAATCCTCAGTAGAGATTCAAGATAGTTTCAGGGAAACCAAAGTCAGAAAGGCACCGGACCAGGTTCCAAGAGCTGACCAGGTGCTGAAAGAAACTCAGGTAGCTATTGTGTGTTGGACAGCAGTCGCTTTTCTTCTGTATATATGTATGTCTTTTTTCTCTTTAGAGGGAAGGAGGTGTTTCAAGAAGGGAAGAATGGAGACAGGCATTTGCCACAGTGGTTAAAATACTGATACCCCGTATTGGAGTTCTTGGATTCTAGTCCCATCTCTGTTTCTGATTCCAGCTTCCAGCTAATGCTCACTCCTGCAGGCTCAAGTACTTGGGTCTCTGGCACCAATGTGGGAGACTCAGATTGAGTTTCTGACTTCTGGCTGTTGCTGCCATTGTGGACAATTGGGGAGTGAATCAGTGGATGGGAGATCTCTGCTTGCCTGTCTCTGCTTTTCAAATAATATAAAGTTAAAAGAAGAAAGGATGGCCAATGGTGTTGGATGCTAATAAGGTATCCTGTTAGAACAATGGGGGCTGTAAAGACAGCCTCTGGACTGTTCAGATTAAGGGGAGCTCAACAACAAGCTATCTTAGAAAGGGCTGAGAAGTTTCTCAGAGATAGCTTTGTGATACTTTGCATATTTTTAATCACTCTTCTGCTAACCATAATTAGGAAAAGGAACTTTAGAGGGGTTTAGTTCTTTTCCTGGTAATATACATCTAGGGGGAGTGCTTGATGAAGAATTCAAACACAGGAGTGTCTGCTCTGATGGGCTGGACTCTTAACTGCGATAAATTTTTCCACTACCTATATAAGGGCCATGAGTATGTGAACACTTAAAGAGTAGACATTCTTCGAGGTCCTAGGATGTGCTGGATAGATTTATGACCACAGATGCTATACAGGAGATGGCTTCCATGATTTGCTTAGTGTCACAAAAATAGAAAATAGCACAAGGAAGAAGTTTTTATCATTAATGCTGTTATTTACTTGAATTTACCGTAGACAAAATGGTCTCCTTTGCCCCAGCTCTGCTTTATTATTTGAGGTAAACATGCTATTTTGGTGGTGCACTGTTCTTTATCAGAGAATGTGTAATAGAGAATTTTGTTATTTGACTTACATATTCTATCTGTAGCTTCTGGAATAAAGGAATAATAGAGAC
This sequence comes from Oryctolagus cuniculus, assembly GCF_964237555.1. Taxonomy (NCBI): domain Eukaryota; kingdom Metazoa; phylum Chordata; class Mammalia; order Lagomorpha; family Leporidae; genus Oryctolagus; species Oryctolagus cuniculus. Next base: position 50,458,195 of record NC_091437.1, read on the forward strand.
AATTAGTTCTGCTAAATGCATCTTGAAGCCATGTGTTAGCTTATCTATGGATTTTCTCCTTAGATGTTTAAATATTCCCCCTGCAATTTAGGTTTCATCAAACAAAGGAGATCTGATTTAAGATAATTCTCTGGGTAAGAAAGCAATTGCTGCTACAATCTGCCATTCACCCAGAGCCATTGATCCCAGGATAAACATTCATTTATCAGAGAATTCAAAACAAAACACAACATATGCTGTCGGTTATAGCAAATTGATGGATAGAATTCTACATTCCCCCTAAGTTCTCCTATGTAGGCATTATTTCATTTACTTTGGTGAAAATTACTATAAAGTATTAGTTTCATCTGTTTTTACCGTTATTCCTAATTAAAAATACAAGTTGTTTATCATTTTATAAAGTTAGTCCATTACCTTAACCTCCATGGACTATTACATTTATTTAAAATTTACTTTTCAAAGCATTAATGGATATTTAAAAATGGATTCTTTTATAAGGCACTCCATCCTTTGGAACCATTCATTCTGTATCATGTTAGTAAAGTGCTTCGGAGGAATTCAGACATCTGAACTGTGACTTTGGCCTTGTACAGTGACCTTCTTTTAGCAACCATATAATCATCTTTTGTAAGCTATAGTCCAGGTGTGAAGGGGTTGTGGCCATGAAGAAATGCTTTTCATTAGAGTTGTTACTGGATTTTGCAGTCTACATGCAGCAAGTAAAATGACCATGAGATGATAATTAAGTGGTCTCTTTTTATTATTTCAGAGAAAAAATTCACAATTCTGGTGATTGCAAAGTCTCTGAATTGGAGATAAAAAAACACACAACATAAAACACTTGCATGAGCACAGATTCCCTCCTTTCATTTTAAAAATGTAGATGATATTTTTTCTTGAATAATGAGTGTCTTGTAGGACAAGAGGCTCTTGACTGAAGGTTGGCATTTAAATACTTGCTATCTAACAGCAGTATAAGCAGATTGTACAAAGGAGACTACTGTTTAATCACTGAAGTTCAAAACCAAGGTTTCTTTCTACGAGGGGAGTTTGGAGCCTCTAAAAAATGCAACAGATGGGTACCTCAAATTTAAATTCTTTTGATAATGATTAAGGATTTTCTGCTTAAAAATGATGAAAATAAAACTTTCACTGACAGTCTTTGAAGATGACATGAGAAGATCTATCAGGAAATTATAAATTTTTTGTTGGATTCATTTTAAAATAAGTGGGTTTTGCTTCTCTGTACTATATGATGTGTCTTTTCTGTGTTTTAATAAAAGTTTTCACTTAGGGTTGCATAAAACTCAGAAAGAAGCCATTGTTTCAAATAAGAGTTTGTGCATTATTGCCTGGACTTGGAGGCCTGAAAAATATTTTAGTCTCTGGTACATAAATAAAGATGGTCTCAACTATATTGTTGTTTATTTTTCTTCTCTTAGACCTTCCATAGAATGCCACCATAAATAACCAAGACTCACCAGTGACCTCCAGACTACACTGCTGTGGATCATATATCTGCTAGTTTTCCCACCCAAAATCTGGATAAGAGTACGTAAAAGTCTGTAAATAGCAATTAAGAAAGAATTCATATTTTGTCAATTGCTACTAAGTTCTTAAAATGTTTCTCCCATAAATTGATTTGAAAATGTCTTTCCATTGCCATGGGTTTTGAATGCATTGCCAGGAAGTTGCCACCCATGGTTTTATTACCAAGAAAAAAAATCTGTCAAACATAGTCACCTTGGATTGTACTCATGTGTTGATTAACATGAAGTACATTAAGTCCCCTTATAGAATTTGTTATTTTGGTTTGTACATCAATACTTTGCTAATTTAATAATCCTGCATCTAATAAATTAATTCTGCATCTTTATTGAATTTCAAAAAGCATATTATATAATATGCTTGGTTAGTACCTGGAGAATAACATTTTATATTATAAATTATCAATACTTATTGATTAGACTGGAGAGGGCTGTAGAATTCTGGAGTAGCAAATTTTATCAAGTATAAATGAAACATCACATAGAATCATAGAAGGTTTTTTAAGCTCTGGGAAGGCTTTTTTATTATCATCAGTGTATTTTATAGTTTGGATGGCATACTGAATATGGATGGAAAAAAATCAATATTAAATGCATTTTATTTAAATTAAAAAATATACATCATATCCAAATGCAACAGCTCAATGGTTGCACTGGAACAATCTAAAAGTTGTTAATTCCACAGCATGAGGCCCTATATATGCAAAATGAGATGAAATCTACTATGTGCCAGTGCTCCAGATTGCTGCCTGCCTTTGCCTTCTGATATATGCGAAATCTCAGTAAGATGTGCTATGTGAGAAAAGAAATCAGTGGGTTCATATTATTATTTCTAGCAGAAAAAGCTACATTATTTTGTTTATGAAAATCTTTAGAGGTCCATTGTTTGCTTTTCTCTTATTTTTATTTTATAGCATAAATTCCTCTTAGAATTTAATGGAGTTTTTTCTTTTTAAAAAATTACTGCCATTAAGGATCTAGTCATAAATCTACATATGTTAAGCGCCTTAAATCAGTATTTGCATAACTGATTTGAAAGTAACATATTTTATAAGTGTAAGTCTTGATGCTATTATCCCATGGCAGTTAATTCCAACCAATGTGAAATGTCAAGGGTGATCTGTTTATAGTGATCCTTGTTCTTTTCTTTTCCCAAGTAGAAGGCAGGAGAGTAACAGCAGATTCCAGGAAGCTAAGAAACAGACACTCGATATTCCTGGTGATTAGTTAATCCCCCTGTCTCCCAAATGGAATCAAAAGAATGCTTAGATTTTGGGTGACTCCCCTCTTTTCTCTTTGATACTTCCTATTGCCTGTTCCTGTTAGAGTTAGCGCCTAAACTGAAGATCTGATTATGGACTTCCATTGCCCTCAATGCCCTCTTCTCTAGATTTTCCTTTGAAATCCTACCTGTCCTTTAATGTCTACCTTAAATCTCACTATTCAAATTGAAATTCATTATTCTTCCGCTCATGTTTTCATAACACTTGATTTTTCCATATATTTGAGGGGTCTTCATGAGGTTCATCAAAGTGTGGGTTATAAAAATCTATGCTATGGATTTCAAATTATTTTTTGCACTGAAATGAGCTTATCTTTTCATTTCTTTTTCTACAAAATCATTGAAATATCTTCGATGTCATGAGGATGCCTCATATTTGTGTTAATTATATGTTGCTGTTTTGAATAGGTGTTCATTTGGGACCCACTTAATGGGGTGTAAAGGACATTGTCTGATTTGCACATTATTATTTCCCTAGAATCTAGCATTACGTATTTTGTACATAAAGGGTACTTATTGTGTATTTGTGGAATGATTAACTTAATCTATAAATATTCAAAAATTTTGTTATTGTGCTAAGCTCTGGGTAATATTTTTGCCTCAATTACCACAATATTCTAGTATCTTGTGCACAGGATCTTATGGAAATAAGAGACTTAGTAACTATTTGTTCAACAAATGGATGTTTGGCAGAATGAATAAATAGAGCTTTGTTTTCTCCAAAGCCCAAAATACTCCTGAAAGGAAATTGACCTTTGCTGAATACATTAAGATATTTTTTCATAAATTGAGTAATTGAAGTATCCACAGTAAAAAAAAAGTATGAAAACAAAACAGGACAAAATGCTCCATAACTTAAAGAGTTGGATGATGATGCATTAGATACCTGAGGACTTAGGTTTTTAGTTTTTATTCCACTGTTTGTGACATGTTGCATGCTGTGGTTTAATAGATAAATGGGCACCTTTGGTAAGTGGACTTCTCATTTGGGTCATGACTACAGATACGGCCAGCTGGGATCCCTTGGAAAAGCAGCACAACCCTAGTGATGTTAGTAAGAGGAAAATTGAAGTGCAAGATGTTAAAATATGGTAGATCAGTTGGATAACAACTGTCTTTGCAGGAAAAACATTATGATTCAACATAACTGAGTTTGGCAGCTACAGGTATAATTAAATAAAAATCAGCAATGATCTGAATTTTGCCTCAGTATGACTAATCCATCATATCAGTGAAGAATGACTCAATTTCTTCCTTAACTAAAGGGGTAGTTTTTTCCTTTTCCTTTTTACCTTACCTTTGTTTTTATTATTGCAATTTGGTTAGTAAGTGATGAAAATCATGTGGTGTCCTGGCACCATATTGGAGTGATGTGGTAGGAATACAAGTGATTGTGCAATGACCTGGTTACTGGAGTAGCTTCTGTAAGCCTCAGGGAACTTATTTTGAGTTTACTTCTTGACTTTTTCTCTTTTTATAAAGAAGAGCTAAGTTCTACAGAGGGAGTTTGGAATACAAAAACCAGTGCTAAAGAAAATTGATTCCTTCTTTCCCCTTCCACTAATATTATCCTATAAAATTCACTTTTTTCTCTCTTGGAACAGCATAATAATCTCTTAACTGGTTGTATTCCCGCTCTCCTACAGTGAGTACTGTAGAAACCATAGTAACCCTTCAAAATCATAAATACAATCATTTTACTTTTTTCTTATTGATCCTTTAATGCTTTCCCATAACATTTAGCAAAGACCCCACTGTTTTTGCCACAGCCAATAAATTCCCCCATCATTTGCTGTCCTAGCTTGTTACCACTCTCCTCTTGCTGAAGCCTGCAGCTGTTCGGACCTTGTTTGTTGAACAGACTACATTTACTTCCTTTCGGGACCTCAGAGCTCACAGCCCCATTTGCCCCTACTGCAATTGCTATGGATATTTTCATGGACTCCCTCCTTGATTTCCTTCAGATTTCTACTTATCCAAGAGCTATTCAGAGAGAACTTCCATAGCTACCACATTCACAACTGTACATTTCATTATAGTTTGGTTCCTTAACTGGTATATTTTGGTTTGTAGCATTTATCCTTACTTGACATAACATTAATTTGTTTATTTTTCCACTCAGTAAAATTTTTCATAATTCTGCTAGAATGTAGCTTCCTTGAGAGTAGAGAAATGTCTTGAGAATTATATCTGGTGCATAGCAGGTGATCAATAAACATGTTTTTAAAACAAGTGAATACATTTCTTTAAAGGAGAATTGTATTTCAATATTTCTTCCTGCAATATCATAGTTCTACTGTTTGATCAGAGCAGTTTGTTTTTACTCTTTATTCATTATCCCCAGTTGAAAAATAAAAATATTTTCCTGTTTGGAGATTTTGTGACATGTTTATTTTATGCTTGGAGATCACTTGGTTAAAGATGAATGCATGAGAGATAATCAATATAAATGACAATATGTATGTTAAGCTCCTTTTTTCGATGAAATGATTTCTTTAGAAATTTTGTTTCCTCTAATCTTTCCAATCTGCCATACGATTATCTGTGAAATTGCTATAAGATTTGCCTTTGGTCTCAGGGTATGGGAGCTGCTGCATTTTAGAAAAGTACAGCAGGATTAATTCGTTATTGTTTTTGTTCTGATGTATAAGCAGTTTAAATTCATACTGGCCTCTGTCGTGTGTATGAGAGATCCATACATAATTTGTGTTTTTAATGATTGAGGTTCTCATGGTTCTCTCCATGTATGTCCTGCCAGCGAAAACAAAATTGCTTTTTTGCCACTTAGAATTGTGGGACAAAGCAGCTGACAAATGTCATTTGGAATTTTCTATCCTACAAACATATTCCCAGTGTCAGTAAGCATATGCCTATATGATTGGAGCATCTTCCTTTGAGTTTGTTGAGAAATAATGGGTTGGTTCACTTAAGACAGTTTTGAGATTATCAATATAATCACAAATTGAAATGGGACCCTGAGCTTTCTGTTCACAGAAAAGCTTGCCTGGCTTTCTCTGTATTTGAAGTGATTAACGATGCTGCAGCATTGTAGGGAAATGCTAGGTCTATAATTATATGAAGCCACAGGAGGGAGAAACCCTTCCTGATACTGGTCTTTGAAGCCTCCCAAGATATTTGAATCTAAGCCATTAGGGAAAAAAGCAAGAAGAAAAGAAGTAAGGAAAATGTGAAAAGTGAAAAATCAGTGTATGTAGTAGTGACACTGATCTAGAGGGAGACTGTCCGTGAGATAGAAACAAAACAGCTGGGGCCGTGCTGAACTAATAGACAGCATGACATAGCAGCTTAGCAGTTAAGCAAGAGACCATAAAATTCATACCTGGTTCTCTGGCAGTCTGCCTATCACTCTTGTCGCTTTACCCTGCTTTCTGATCTGCAGTGTGAAGTGTTTCTTACTGTCTTTTGTGGGGCGTAATGACACAGACATACTCTTAACAATGGAAACTGCTATACAAATTCTATAAACAATGGAGTGGAATAGGTGGTCATTATGGTCTCTCACCTCTAGTGTTCATCAAAATATAGGCATCTTAACAGTCAGGAGAGCTTAGGATTTATGTAAATTTCAGAATCGCCTGTGAGGCATCAGTGATGTCATGGACAATGTTTTTCTCCCCAGTGTTGGTCCCCTGTTCTAACCGCCTGGGAGCACAGTCTGGTTGAGATGCCTACAGTTTGGCTAAGAGGGTGTGAATCGAATAGAACAGCCTAATTCCACTCCTGACCACTTGGTGCCACTCTAGCTTTATAAACTGCTCAGCCACAACCAAATCCTAGGAAACAGCTTCCTTCTAGGTTGGCTTCTGTGGTTTCAAAGACAGTCATTGTTTTGAAGAAGGTCATTTGGAGAGTTCGGTAGCTGATGTGATTAGAATGTGTTCAGCAAGTTACATTCCAGGTGCTTTGTGTGCTAACAGTTAGGTGTTATTACCTGCATTAATTATCCAAGGGACATGTAACAAACACAGGTGGGCCCTTGTTGGTTCATTTAAAAGGCAAGGCTCTATAGAATGCCAACCTCCAAGTGGTCACCCTGGCCTTTCATTTGGAGTTTAATTTGGGGACAGCTTCAGCCCACCAGACTTGGTCTATTCATAGATTGAACAGTATAAAAAGAAAATTAGCTCAATATTATTCCTTTCCAATGCATGTTATACACACACACACACACACACCCTAAAGTCAATAAGAGCTTGAAAATGCTGTTATTAGATATGTATCCTTGCATGCAGTAGTAGAGGGTTTGTGTGTGTATTTCCACTTCTACTCTCTTATTGCATAATTTTTTATTCAAACAAAACAGACATTTTCCTTTACAGACAAAAATCATCTTTCAAGTGAATTAATGACCTCCAGCATTGTAAAACCCTACCCCAAATGAAACATGTTCATCCTTTTCCCCACCTCCCTTTTCCTTCTGGGACCAAAAAAGACTCGAGGAAGGAATCTGTGCCTGAGTTCTCACAGCTTCCAGCTGACTTTCTAAAATGGAGGACACTGCAGCATTTAGCTGAAGGTCCTTGTGTTCTGTTTTAATGGGAGCCCAGGAGGGGGCTTGCCCACTTCTAAAGATGCTATTGAGAGCAGTGCTTTTCTGACTCATTAATTTGGAAAGGCAAGAGGAGGCTGCCATTAAGAAATGTCTTTGTAATTAATCGCATGTAAAACCTCAAGTTTTTTTTTTTTTTTTCCCTGACACATTTATAGAAAGGGCTTTACCTTGCTGGCCTTAGCATGAGTGGAACTGGCCCTAGGCAAAATTGAGATGCTGGCAAAATCTGTTTCTGAGCCCCTTTGGATTTTGTTGCTTACCTCTCCCTTTTCTGAACTTAAAGCTTCCATCTGTCTCCCCTCCAACTTTACTAGTTTGGACTTTAATTGCCTTTCGCATACTACTTACCAACTTTGGGTTGTCCTTGCCTTTCTAGGTAAGTTGGGAAGCTCTGTTAGGATCCTGATTCTGCCGTTTTCTTGTTTTGTAAGATTAGGTAAATTGTTTAGTTTTCTTGCTCTTCCTTGTCTATAAATAGCCTATTTTCAGGAATAAATGAAACATTGCACGCAACGTCTGCCGTCAAAAGAATGGTGTACTTATACTCCTTGCTAAAAATGAGGTTTTCTTTCTTTTGTGTGTGTATGTGTGTGGGTGTGTATGTGCATACTGAAACAAAGCTTAATGAAGTAAAGTTCACCTAACAGACCAGACAGGCATCTCAGGAAAGAGTTGAGAGCGCAGCCTGCATCCAGACCGGGGTTTTTATGGATTTGAGTATGTGCCTTCCTTTTCTCCTGCTCCCTCCCTCTACGTAATATAGCTGAGTGGAGGGCTTCTTGAGTGTGAAACTCCTGAAATTCCTCCCAGAACTTCATAATGGACCTAATATACCTCCACCCCTTAGTCTAGGGTGGGGAAGTTCCCCTAAAGTACCTCCTGAGAAGAAGGTGTTGGGACCCACCAACCAGGTTAATGAACAATGACAGGACTTTTGATATGTAAATACAGGTTTTCTAAATATTCTTCCAGATAAGAGTTTCAGAATCTTAAGGGAAAGTCCCAAGTGTTTGCAACTTTAAAAATTCTCAGGAAATTCTTACACTCATCAAAATCTGAAAAATTCTTTTTAAAAAGATTTATGTATATATTTGAATGGTAGAGTGACAGAGAAGTCAAGAGAGAGATTTTTTCATCTGCTGCTTCACTCCCCAGATGCCAGCAACAGCTTAGGCTGGGCCAGGCAAAAGCCAGGAGCCAGGAACTCCATCTCCCATGCAGGTGGCACAAACTCATGTGCTTGGGCCATCATCCACTGCCTTCATTAGCAAGAAGCTGGATCAGAAGCGTGGAGTGAACTGGCGCCGGGATATGGGATGCAAGCATACCACGCTGCAGCTTAACCTACTTTGCCACAGTGCTCCTTCCTGAAAGCTTCTTTCAGGAATAGATCTTGCAAAGAGTAGCTAGTTTTTATAAAAGAACTGGGGAAAATAATATAACTACAAGGAGGAGATGAGTACGGAAAAGACACAGGCATTTATAGGAAGAGGATTTGGGGCAATTACAAGGTACGATTTGGTCAGAGTTGTCCTGAATTTTCTATAGGAAGGAAATGTTGAGCATTTGATTCTGTATGTTGCTGAGGCAAAGTGCACAGTGCCTCCTTTCTAAATTGAGAACCCTACATATATGGACTCCACTGCTTTAATTTGTCATTTGTCCTGACTTGTTTTTGTTTTGGGTATCCATATATTTGTAAACAAGGCAGGAATTGTTTCTCCCTGCATTGCCCATCAGTACACTCTTGCATACTGAATTGTAAGCTCCACAGGGATGGTGGCCGTGATTTTGTGCTCCTCTGGAGTTTCAGGATCTAGTTCTGCACCAGTATAGAGGGTAGGCATTGGTGAATGAACATATGAGTTGGGGAGGAAATGGTTTCTGAACCTCCAACACATACTGATTAATATCCTCTTCTCTCTTGCTGTTCATATTCATGTGTGTATTTAAGGTTTGGTCAGATTCCTGAGGTATTTCTGAGGAGCTGACACTCTGGAGAAAGTGGGTTACGTTTATTGAAAATCAGGAATGACCATACAAGTGAAATGCATATCTTAAGGGAAATTAATTCAACATGGGTTTGCTTCTGGACCATCATCTAGGAGATAAAAGATTTATTATTCTAATACCAGTCTGATTAGCAAAGCTTATTGACAGTTTGGAAAATTGACTGATGGAGGGCAAATTGCTCCCTTTTGGGCTTTGATGTTGACCCATGAACTTCCTGCCTAGTCAGAACATTTTAACGAATAACAACAGAGAGTACTGTTTCAGATATGGTTAATATTTTCCCAGACGTTAACAACCCTTTAGTTCCTCTAAATATTCAGTGTACATAGGAGAAATACAGAGCTCAAGGAGTTCCATACCAGATCAGTCTCACATATTACAAACCACAGGAGAAGGGAGGGCATAACAGAAACCCAAGAGCTGGATCTGGTCTGGAAGAGGCTGTCCATTGGGTTCAGACCATCCCAAGTCCACCATCTCCGAACTCTCATCCTGGGTTCTAAAGTAAGCAATATATTTTTAAAAGAAAGATTTATGTATTTTAAAGGCAGAGTTACAGAGAGAAGGAGAAACAGAGAAAAAGAGAGAGATCTTCTATCTGCTGGTTCACTCCCCAAAAGGCTGCCACAGCCAGAGCTGAGCCAGGCAGATGCCAGGGGCCAGGAGCTTCTTCCAGGTCTCCCACATGGGTGCAGAGGCCCAAGCACTTGGGCCATGCTTCACTGCTTTCCCAAGTACATTAGTGGGGAGCTGGGTACAAGGGGAGCAGCCAGGAAGCAAACAGGCACCCACACGATACACCACCACTGCAGGCAGTGGCTTACCCTGCTTTGCCACAAGCTGAGCCCGGGAAGCAATATCTTGCAGGTGTATTTGATTGGCTGTTCTCCAATTGGGAAGCTCTGGCACAGGAGGAAGATCTACTCTGTGGTCTGTACTTCACACAGTCTTCGACTCCAGGCCTTGGTCTTGTCATAACCAAAGACCTCATAACATTGTTAAAGCTCATTTGCTTCACTTGCAACATGGTTGAAGCAAGCAAACATCTCTCCTATCCTCTGGTTGCCTTTGTTACCTTGTTAGAAGTAACAAGGAGAGTCTTGTAGATTTTTCTTGTTATTAACTTTGAGCTCTGAATGTTACATAGGTTAGAAGCCTGCTTGTTCTTTTAATTCAGAGCTGTGGTTCTCCAAATGTGATCCGTGAGCTGGTGATATCCTAGCAGCCCTGGCGAGCTTACTAGGAATGTCAATTCCTGAACCTACCCCAGACCTACTGAATCAAATGTTGGGGTGGCCTTCAGCAAGCTGTGTTTTACTAAGCCATCTAGGTCATTCTAATGCCCATATATGCTGTGATAACCACTGAACTTTATGGGAAAGTGCTCCCTGCAGTAAAATTTTGATGAACATTAGTTTGACTGTGTGGATGGTACTTTACGTGATAGAATTTACAGAGAAGAGATAAAGCTCAACTGGAGACTTGTATCAAGACAAGGGCAAGACAGAGTATAATGGATCAGCCACATGAAAGTCATTTTATTTTTATTTGCCCGGGGTTGACCTTACAAGTGTATTAGAAAAGTTATTTAACCTTTGGGCTTTATGATCCTCACTTGTAAGAGTGAGAGACTAGTAAGAGTCTTAACTTCATTTGGCTATTGTGAGGTTAAATGAGGATGCAGGAAAAGTGCCTCAGGTAGTCTGGTGTGCCCCAAGGTGCCCAGTGAATGATCCTTTTGAAACTCTCACTGGTTGATGTATGCTTTCACTAGATCATAATGCCACGAAGAGGCAAGACTCAGATCTCTAAAGATGGGCCGATTGTTTTAGCTTGGGAACTAAAATCGTTCTGATGCAGAAGTTGCTGAATAATTATTATATGAACAAGTAATTGAATGAATACAAAAAATAAACGAATGAATGAAGTTGGTTTTGTTTTGGATCTGTTGAAACATATATTATAAATAAGATAAAATTTACTTTTTGAGGAAAAATCTGGACCTATAATTAATCATTTAAGAGTCATTCAAGATTGTCTGGCCAGTTAGCTCAGTTAGTTAGAACGTGGTGCTAACAGGAGTTCAAGAATTTTTCATATCATTAAGTATAAGGAAAATTGGATTATTTCACTAAGATTTAATGGTTATTAAATTTTTCTGAAAGTTACAGATTCTGTATATTTGATTCAGTGGTTTTTTAAAATTCCAAGTTATAAAACAGAATATAGAGATCTGTCACTGAAAATATTTAGACTGAGAACAACACAGGATACATACAACTTTGAGAACACATTTTTTTCTACTTTGATTTTCTTCTAATTCATTTGTTTTTGACCTTCAATTAAGGGTTACAAACTAAAAAGCATAGAAATCAAGTTCTGTCTTACTCTCATTCACTTTTCTCCTTTTCTTCTTAATCTTCATGTTCTCAACTGTCACATCTCTTTTGAATTCCAACTATATACCAACTATAATAAGCTATATTTATCAATTAATATTCTTTGTATAAAAAGATTATTTACTTGAGTGAAAGAGTGAAAGAGAGAGAAGATACCACCCCCCTCTCCCCACCAACACACAGTTATCATCTATCTTCTTGCTCACTACACACATACCTATAACAGCCAGGGACATTGGGGTTTCCCAGAAATCAAGTACGGGAACTATCAGCTCCTGCTTCTCATGCACATTAGCAGGGATCTGCATCTGAAGCTGAGTAACTAACACGCCAGCATGGGTGCCAGCAAGCACTGGCATGCTAGCGAGGGTTTTAGATGTTCCAACTTTGGGTTAACCTGCTGCGCCACAACTCCCACCCCTCAGTTAGTACCTTTAACAGTGCTGTTACCACCCCCATTTTATAAATGAGAAGAGGAGGCTCTGAAATATACATGATATAAACTAGCTGGGATTGATTTCTCAGCCCATGTTCTTACCACAATAGCACCCGGTACCAGGAAATATCTTCACATTGCTTGGATTAGATGTGTTGCTTAGTACTCCTGTACCTAGCAAAGATAGGTGAGCTTAAGGTAGAAAAGGAATGAAGAGAGAATAGCAGAGCCTGAGCCATAGGAGAAGGGAGGATGGCTTTTCTCTTCATCTAAGAAGTGGGTTTTTGGACATCAGGATGAGAAAACTTAAACGGAAAAGGTTTTCATGGTCTTGGATTTGGGATGAGGAATATTCTCTAAGCTCTTGTCTCTTTTCACATACTCTTTGGTTGCTCTATTACAACTTCATGATTTGAACATATTTTTCCTGGCTTCTGACATTGGCTTCTTTTGCTCTCCTGCTTCCTCTGCATTCAAGGAAACATTAAACTATTTCATGCTGTATCTGACCAGTGTAAGCCAAAGTGATTTCTCCCTTGCATTAATGATCCCATTTGACATTCATTTGGCGCTTAATTACATATTGCTTTGTAGTAGCGATAAATTAGCTAGATAAGAGGTATTTAATATTGGATAAGTATTGTATTGTTCCTCAGTCCACAATTAAATTGTGAAGTTCCAATGGAAATAGCACTTAAAATAACTATAAAAGTAAAATAATAGCTAATATTTATTGAAAACATTTACTGTGTATCATTATTTCATCTATTAACTCTATGAGACAGATTTTATTATTTCTCACTTATAAATGAGGAAACGGAGGCTTATAGAGATTAATTTGCCTGTGTTGACATAGTTGGAGAATAAAAAGGTACTTCAAAATGTCTTTGGCAGAAAGGAGTAAAAGATAAGTTTATCTTGATGTAAAAAATTTTGGAGAGCATGCCTAATTTTTTTGTACCGTGTATTTTTGAAGACCCGTTGTATGCATGGATTTCAATTTTTTAATCAAAATAAACATCTTTTAATTCTAGTCTCCATGAGCTTTTTGGAGTACCTTAGCATAATCCAAAATAGAAAATAAAAATCAGCATAATTCCACTTTCACAGGTAAGTACTCTTAAATTTTAAATGATTGAGTACAGACCATTTTTTATAAACTTAAGATGCTTAACAAAGTAGTAGCCACATAATAAATACTCGAAGTACATTTATTGAATAATGCAGCATGTTCCACAAAGCATAAGTTAATAACCTTCCAAGGTAGCTGAATCATATTTCCTTGATTTGGCTGTTGACTGAGCTTCCTTTTCTCTTCCCACACAGCTGACTCTCCAATGTGACATTCTCGACCCACTGATGTCAGAGACTCTGTTGTGCAGAGATTCTCCTTGTAGGAAAAGAAATCACTCTTCCTCTGCCTGACCCTTCACTTTTTAAAAAGATGCCAGAAAAGGGAAGTTCCAATGTGCCCTTAAGTAAAGTGTCCAGATTCTAATGAGTTATATTTTTAGGGAAAACTTTTCTGAACTCCCTAGTGGTTCTGCAATGTTCTCTATGGAAAATAGCTTGAAATAGTTGTGCCCTTTTGTTCTGAAAGATTGTCTCCTTTTTGGTCCAGGAAGATCTGTAATTATGTTAAGGGGGGAAAAAAAAGCCAGTTTCGACTATGTTTCTTTTTCCTGTTGAATTTTTGGTCTTTAATTATAATAAAAAGTCCATGTCTTTTTTTTTTTTTTTTTCCTGGTACCATGTTTCTTTGTTCTTAGTCTTCTCTTCAGTAGGTATTAAGTCAATAGCTTCACCTGGAAGCTCCATAGAGAGCGCAAGATTTGGGAGTTTCAGGTTCTTACTCCAGTCCTCTAACACGGTGATTTTGGGCAAGGTACTTAACTGCCTCAGTTTTCTCATTTGGAAAATGGGAACAACAATATTAACTTATCCACATGGTTACTCTGTGGCTTATGAAAGACATTTCAGATGCTTCTCATCTTACCATGGGGTTTTGTTTCAAGAAGTGCATAGTTTTATAAGGGTAAAATGCAAGTAGGTAATGAAAGATTTTCCTCTTACTTGCCAATTTCCGCAGAGATAGTTATTATGAACAGCTGTTTATATCTATTCCTTATTAGGATAGCTATGGATGGATATGAAATATAGATGTAGTCATAGTAAACATATTCTTCTATGACTTGTGACAACTTTATATGTTGTGCATGTTTGCTCTTGAAAGATACATGTTCTGTCTCGCTTTATGGTTTCTATAGTGTGAATATGCCATTATTTCTGTGGCCATTCAATTTTTGTTGATATTTAGACTATAATCATGGGAAACATGAAATCATTATCACTATATAAAAATGAATATCATAATCTTTATGATTTCCTTTACTGCCTACAATTTTAGTTTTCTAGCTCAGGGTTAAAATCTTAACATTGTCCTAGATGCCTCTCTTTCTCTAACACTGATATCCAACCTATCAACATATGCTGTTGCTTCTGTTTTTAAATATATGCAGAACTAGCTATTTTTCATCTCTGCCTACCACTGTCCTGTCCAAGTCATCATCACTTATTATCTGATTTTTTTAACTTTTATTTAATAAATATAAATTTCCAAAGAACAACTTTTGGATTATAGTGGCTTTTTCCCCCCATAACCACCCTCCCATCCACAACCATCCCATCTCCCACTCCCTCTCCCATCCCATTCTCATCAAGATTCATTTTCAATTATCTTTATATATGGAAGATCAATTTAGTATATACTAAGTAAAGATTTCAAGAGTTTGCACCCACACAGAAACACAAAGTAGAAAGTACAGTTTGAGTACTAGTTATACCATTAATTCACATTGTACAACACATTAAGGACAGAGATCCTACATGGAGAGTAAGTGCACAGTGACTCCTGTTGTTGATTTAACAATTGACACTCTTATTTATGACGTCAGTAATCACTGGAGGCTCTTGTCATGAGCTGCCAAGGCTATGGAAGCCTCTTGAGTTTGCCAACTCCAATCTTACTTAGACAAGACCATAGTCAAAGTGGAAATTCTCTCCTCCCTTCAGAGAAAGGTACCTCCTTCTTTGATGGTCCATTCTTTCTACTGTGATCTCACTCACAGAGATTTGATTTTTTTTTTTTTTTTTTTTTTTTTTTTTTTTTTGCCACAGTGTCTTGGCTTTCCATGCCTGAAATACTCTCATGGGCTTTTTAGCTAGATCTGAATGCCTTAAGTGCTGATTCTGAGGCCAGAGTGCTGTTTAGGACATCTGCCATTCTATGAGTCTGCTGTGTATGCCGCTTCCCATGTTGGATCGTTCTCTCCTTTTTAATTCTGTCAGTTAGTATTAGCAGACACTAGTCTTGTTTATGTGATCCCTTTGACTCTTAGACCTATCATTATGATCAATTGTGAAATGACATTGATCACTTGGACTAGTGAGATGGCATTGGTACTTGCCACCTTGATGGGATTGAATTGGAATCCCCTGGCACGTTTCTAACTCTACCACTAGGGGTAAGTCTGATTGAGCATGTGCCAAACTGTACATCTCCTCCCTCTCTTATTCCCACTCTTATATTTAACAGGAATCACTTTTCACTTAAACACCTAAGAATAATTGTATGTTAATTAAAGAGTTCAACCAATGGTACTATGTAGAACAAAAAATACTAATAGGGATAAAGTATTAAGTTAGTTGTTCATCAACAGTCAGGACAAGGGCTGATCAAGTCACTGTTTCTCATAGTGTCCATTTCACTTCAACAGGTTTCCCCTTTGGTGCTTGGTTAGTTGTCGTCGATCAGGGAGAACATATCATATTTGTCCCTTTGGGACTGGCTTATTTCACTCAGCATGATGTTTTCCAGATTCCTCCTTTTTGTTGCAAACAACTGAATTTCATTATCTGAATTATTAATATCACCTTATAGCTTGTTTCTCTACTTTAACGTTGAAGCCAAGAGTAATCTTTTAAAATTCAATCAGGTCAAAATTAGTGTGTCTAATGACCTTCAATGACTCTCATCTAACTTACTGAAATTCAAAGAGTTTGTCCTGGGCTTTAAGACTTTGCATGAGCTAGCATTCAATGACTTTTCTGACCTTGAAATCTACCATTCTTTCTCTTATTCACGTCATACCACCCACCTTAAAATATTTGCCTTTTATTAAATATAATTAGCAGAGTTTCTCCTTAAGATCTTTGCATTTATTGTTCTCACTGCCTGTGATCCTTCAAGGTATTCCACACTCCTTGTATTTAACTGACTTTCTTCCTCATTTCCCCTTTAGGTATCTGTTTAAATACTACCACATTGTATTTGTTGGAGGAGTATTGAGTGAATATATTTTTTACCTATTTAAACAAATATTTCTAGAGGTTAAATTTCTAGAGGTCAAATTTCCTACTTTTCCCTTTGAGTGCAATTATTTATCCTTTTCAAATGCTTCCCTAGGGTACTCCTCCCTCCTATATCCTCATCTCTTTTATTTTTCCCATTCTCATACCCTGCTTCAAAATGTGTCTGTATTTGCTCTTGTCTGCTGTTTCTGCTATGGAAGATTGCTAGTTTTCTTTCCCTCCTGGGAGCTCTGTAGAAAAGCAGGCACTAGACAGCTGGGCTGATCCCTGTGGGCCACTTCACAAAGCTGTGATTTCAATGGTGACCTTGGGGGTATGACTGAGTTGTCATTAAGCAATTTAATAATAAAGGAACCCACTCCTCATACTTCAGTTACATTTATTTCTCTCCAAAAATCTGGAACAAAGTTGTAATCACTCAGTGCTGAAAAGAAAATTTTTCTAAAAAGTCTGATATATCACAGTGATTTAAAATTTCTATGACATATTGAGCATGACACAGATCAGAGAAATTCTAGAGTTCTAGTCATGAACTAAAACACCTGTCCATGTCTAAAAAAGTATAAAAATTTTCTTCATTCTTACCATGTTCCATTAAGAAAATCTTATGTTGACTGTTCATTATTAAGCAGTTTGTTATTTTCTTTGTCTTTGGAATCACTAGTCTAATGAAGATGAGTAATTGGAATCACAAAATTAAAGAATTGTTTAAGTGGGAGAGTGCGTTCATTCATTTCCCTAATTTTCTGTAAGAAAGGAAGCAGTGGTTGGGTGTCTGAAGGTCACACAAATAGCTAACAGTACAGGTGTATTCTCTGACTCCCAAAATAGTGCTCAGTAGCATGTAGTGAACAGTTTGTGAACCCAATCCTGTGCTAATTGAAGCTCTACCTGCTAGATAATTTCTATTCCTTCCAATTGTCCTGACACCCTGCAGTTTATTTAGATTACATGATTTGGCCTCATATTTCTTTTGGAGCTAGCGGGATAAGGATCACCCTATTAGGGTGCTTAATTCTGTGCTAATGATCCTTCTTTTTGTCTGAAGTCTTCAGGTTACAGTTTTTTTCAAAAGAACTCTGGCTGCTTGTCCTTTTCTGCCTGCTGCATGATGTGCACATCAGTGCCTCCTGCAGCCTTCCACTTTTTAATTGCCTCTCCTTCCTAATGAAGGCTGTATCAGCTCCAGTGCTAATTGAACTTCGTCCTTCATTCAGACTATGTTATTAAACAAATAGTCACAGTGTTTGGTCTCACTTTAATAGGAGCATTGATGTTTGCTTAACATCAAAAACTTATTAGTAATCCATTGAAAAGGCAATTAATGGAGGACATGTGGTTAAGGAAATTGAACTAGTCTGCAGCACAGGACAAAGAATGGCAAAGAGATTCCAACTTTATAAGCTTTAACTGTCTATATCCTGGAAGCTGCAAAATGATTGCTAAATTCTGGACTCTTAAAGCAATGAAATTATTGTTTATGCAAAATAGCATCTATGTATCTGATAAAAGACTCAAGGAAAAGGAGGCTTGTCTGCCTCTCTTGTTTCCAGTCATTCTCTCTCTCTGTCTTTAGAACATTTCTCAAGCTTTTAAACATACAGACTTATATTTGTGATTATAGAAAACATTGACATAAAAAAAAGTAACATGTCACTACACTGATAAGATTTCAGTGTATTCTGTGTAAACACACAGCATTGTATCACAGACCATACTGAAGTGTTGTTTACTTCTTTTCTTTTTTTTTTTTAAGATTTATTTATTTATTTGAAAGGCAGAATTACAGAGAAGTAGAGGCAGAGACAGAGAGAGGTCTTCCATCCTCTGTTCCATTCCCCAGATGACCGTAGTGGCTGGAACTAAGCCAATCCAGACCCCGGAGCCAGGAGCTTCTTCCTGGTCTCTCACATGCGTGCAGGGGCCCCAAAACTTGGTCCATCTTCCATTACTTTCCTAGGCCATAGCAGAGAGCTAGTTCAGAAGTGGAGTAGCTGAGACTTGAACCGGCACCCATATAGGATGCTGGCACCGCAGGTGGTGGGCCCTTTACATTACACCACAATGCTGGCCCCTGTTTATTTCTTAATTGCTAATAAATATGTCCTGAGTATTTATTGTGGACAATAAATCATAACACTTCAATACTCTGATGTATCTCCTTGAATGGATAGACTAATTTGTTTTATCATCTTTAAACCACTGTTTAGAAAAAAGTATCTTTTATTTAATTGTCTATTTTAAATTTATTTTTAAAAGATTTATTTATTTATTTGAGAATCAGTTACAGAGAGAGGGAGAGACACACGCAGAGAGATCTTCCATCAGCTGGTTCACTCTCCAAATGGCCCTAGTGGCCAGGCCTGGGCAAGGCTGAAGCTAGGAGCCAGGAGCTTCTTCCAGGTCTCTCATGTGGGTAGCAGGGGCTGAAGCCCTTGAGCCATCTTCTGATGCTTTTCCTAGGCCATTAGCGGGGAGCTGGATTTGAATTGGAGCAGCTGGGACATGAACTAGGTACCCATATGGGATGCTAGCATCACAGGCAGCAGCTTTACCTGCTTTGTCACAATGCTGGCCCCTTTTTAACTGTTTATATGACCCCAACTGGGTATCATTATTTGGGTGACTAATAATAATATGAGGAAAGGAAATTGACAGATTGCTCTGTTGTAAAACAGTTGTTCTCTGTTGGATGAGAATATCCATGTTTTGTGTTATTAGGGGCCAAGTTTATAACCTATGTTGCTATTCTGAGTATCAAGATTGCTTTGCTTATAATTATGCCAACAAAATCATTAAGAAACAACAGGAAACTGATTAAGAAATATTCTTTAAATAATCACTAAAGGCGTAGATTTCCCACTACATAAAAACTTGAGAAGATACATGATACCTGGTTTCAAAAGAAAAAGAGACTCTAAAAACATGAACGTAATGGTATTTGGAAATTGAGTAAGAAATGCCACACCAAATTCTTAATACAATCCATGTTTTTTTTTTTTTTTTTTTTTTTTTTTTTTTTTTTTTTGACAGGCAGAGTGGACAGTGAGAGAGAGAGACAGAGAGAAAGGTCTTCCTTTTGCCGTTGGTTCACCCTCCAATGGCCGCTGCGGCTGGCGTGCTGCGGCCGGCGCACCGCGCTGATCCGATGGCAGGAGCCAGGAGCCAGGTGCTTTTCCTGGTCTCCCATGGGGTGCAGGGCCCAAGCACCTGGGCCATCCTCCACTGCACTCCCTGGCCACAGCAGAGAGCTGGCCTGGAAGAGGGGCAACCGGGACAGAATCTGGCGCCCCAACCGGGACTAGAACCTGGTGTGCCGGCGCCGCTAGGCGGAGGATTAGCCTAGTGAGCCACGGCGCCGGCCAATACAATCCATGTTTAATAGATATGAGAGGACAAAAAAAATGACCTAAATGAAAGATCTCCATGAGTGAGATCCTAGTAAAAAGAACAGGTCATCAAAGAAGGAGGTACCTTTCTCTGAAGGCAGGAGAGAACGTCCACTTTGACTACGACCTTGTCTAAATATGATCAGGTTCGGTGAACTCAAAAGGCTTCCATAGCCTTGGCAACTCATGACAATAGCCTAGGGTGATTACTGATGCCATAAACAGGAGTGTCAATTTGTTAAGTCAACAACAGGAGTCACTGTGCACTTACTCCTCATGTAGGATCTCTGTCCTTAATGTGCAGTTCAATGTGATTTAATGCTATAACTAGTACTCAAACAGTATTTTTCACTTTGTGTTTCTATGTGGGTGCAAACTGTTGAAATCTTTACTTAATATATGCTAAACTGATCTGTATATAAAGAGAATTGAAAATGAATCTTGATGTGAATGGAAGGGGAGAGGGAGTGGGAAAGGGGAGGGTTGTGGGTGGGAGGGAAGTTATGGGGTGGGGGAAGCCATTGTAATCCATAAGCTGTACTTTGGAAATTTATATTCATTAAATAAAAGTTAAAAAAAATAGATATGACAGGACAAGTACCAGTAATGGGTTATTCTGTTTGTTCCATGGACCTTGAATATGACTGTGAAACTCCCATCTGTGTTAACGTGAGTCATGCATGGTTAGGTCCCCAGGCAATATTTAATAACTGAATGGTGTTGCTGCCTGGCAGGGACTCTTTTAGAAAGTGCTGTGATTGGGAGAACCTAAAATATATCCGTATCCATATATACATAAATATATGTGTATATACACATTCTCTGGTTTAGCTAGGATTATGATTCATAAAGTGGTGGTAATAGGTTTAAAAGATTAGCATAGGCCAGCTTTCCATGAGATCATTCCTTATATTAAAAAAACGTAAATGTTATTTTTAATGTCATCATAAAAGTAAGGCTGGAGGATAATCGATTTTTGGAGGCTTTTACTTGATGCTTGGTAATGGACTCTCTCGAGTTTTTAGCACATGGCCCTGAGTTTGCTGTTTACCTTGCTCAAGCAATTTGGTGTAATTAATTTTAATAGCTGTATTTGCTTTTAGAGTTTATACTTTGGTGGAAATGCATCTCTAGTTAAAGCCTCATTTTCTCTTTGAATTAAAAGCATACTATTGTTTAAAATATGAATATTATCTATAAAGTTAAGAGAGCAGAATGTGAAATATTTTAACATGTTTACAACTACATGAGATAGAAATATCTGTAGGCAAAGGTTAAAAAGATGAAGAAACATGAAAATGGTTAATGGGCTAGTGGTGGATTTGACCCATATTTTTGGTAAAGAGGTAAGTTTTTATATGTACCTTTAAAAAATGATATAAAAATGTATATATTATGGGGCACAGTGTGATAATTCAGTGCATGTATGTAATGTGTAATGATCAAATCAATGTTGGGGCCAGCGCTGTGGCGCACCAGGATAAAGCCCTGGCCTGAAGCCCCAGCATCCCATATGGGTGCCAGTTCTAGTCCTGGCTGCTCCTCTTGCCATCCAGCTCTCTGCTATGGCCCGGGAAAGCAGTAGAAGATGGCCCAAGTCCTTGGGCCCCTACACCCACGTGGGAGACTGAGAAGAAGCTCCTGGCTCCTGGCTTCAGGTTGGCGCAGCTCTGGCCTTCGCAGCCATCTGAGGAGTGAACAAGCAGATGGAAGAACTCTTTCTCTCTCTCTCTTCCCCTGCTCTCTATAACTCTGCCTTTCAAATAAATAAAATAAATCTTAAAGAAAAAAAAGATCAAATCAGTGCAATTTGCATTTCCAAATCCTAAACATTTATAATTTATTTACATTGGGAACCATCAAACTTCTTTCTTTTAGTTCTTTTCCAAATATGTAGTAAATCACTATGACCTATTGTCACTCCAGCATGTTGTAGAAAACCTTAAAACTTACTCTTAGATTTTAAAAATACAGGGGCAGGCATTGTGGCACAGTGGGCCAGGCCACTGCTAAGGATGCCTGCATCCCTTGTGGAAATGCTGGTTCATTCCCAGCTACTCTGCTTCTGATCCAGATCCATGCTAGTAAATCCTTAGAGGCAGCAGGTGATGGTTCAAGTTTTTTGGTCCCTGTCACCCACATGGAGACCTGTATTGAGTTTCTCCCTCCTAGTTTTGGTCTGGTTCAGCTCTGGCTACTGTGAAAATTTGGGGAATGAAACACCAGTTGGGAGATCTATCTCTGTATCTGTCTCCCTATTTCTGCCTTTTAAATAAATAAGCATTAAAAAAGAAGACTAAGGCAAGACAAATTTATAGTTCATTCAGAGAGAGAGAGTGTGTGTGTGTATTAACTGGTTTTATTTCATTGTACTCTCTTTTTTCTCTCCATTTTACAAGTACATGTTTATATATACTTTATATATATAAATTATATAAAAATATATAAAATTATATATAATATATACAATTATATATATATAATATATATATATAAAATATATATATTTACAACTATGATAAGATAATGTTGTGATAAAACCCTGTGGTCCACACATTTTATGTACATTTCTGACTGCTTAGGAGAAATTTGAATTACTTTGAATTTATCTGAAGTTTTAAAGTTACCTTGGGGCTTAGGAATGGACAGAGTGATTAGTAATATTAAAGCTGTTGATTAGAGGAGAGAAAGAGTCATGATCTTGAAGCTTTCTTCCCTTTTGAACATAGCATGGAATTTTTGCTGCTTAGATTATAATTCTGAGACTCGCTGGTTGATATTTACTGCACACAGGAAGAAAAAGTTTGGAAAGGATTTTATGTATGTAAGTCACTCTTGAAAAGTTACATAGAAAAATGAAAGGCTATTTGAGATATTATGTGCTATAAATATTCTGATCTATAAGTTTGATTTTTTTCATTGGGGAGAATGTGAATCAGAATATCCTGACTATTCTTTCTTTAAAAGAGAAGATAGGTTCAATAACAGAGATTCACAAATGGAGGAATAAGAGAAAAATGTAGCTTTTAGCTTTGCTTTTGCAAACATACTGAAGTGGAAAATAGAAAAACCAAAATCAACAATAACAAAAAAACTCCACATCCATTTGGACTAAAATACATGTATATATAACACAACTTTCCAAGCATAAAACGAAAACTCTAGCCAAGGGAATCAAAGAAATATCTCTGAAAAACTGCTGAAATAGGCCTGTTGTTGAAATAGTTTTATTTCCCCTTTAGAAGATCTATTTATTGCAATTGTGGGAGCGAGAGGGATGATTTTGAATAAAGAATAGAGCCATTTAAGATGTTGTGCACAGCACCAGAATTTATGAAGACTAGGTCAAATTAAAACTAAATGTCACTAGCAAATAAAAGCCAACAGAAATGTACATTTCGTTTATTGTATTGGGAGTTGGGGAGGGTGGGCAGCAGGATGGGCTTACTCTTAACAGGACTCTCTTTTATATGGCATTCATTCTTCATGGCGAATTTAGATCTTAGAAATGTGTGTATTTCCCTCAAATCATCTTAGTTGTTGAGATCAATTCATTAATTGGAAAGAGTTGAAATCATAACTCCTGCTGGGATATAGTGCAATAGGAAAAGGAATTCAAAAGTTTAAAGCATTCATGCTGCAGCTTTGTACTCAACACCTGCCCTTTACTTTATGTCATTCTGGCCACTATGAGGACTTTGGCAAGTCAGATAGGTCCCTGTATTTGGGAATTTCTAGGTTCACGTGATGGGTATTATATAGCAATTAAGCGATGAATTTTCTGCCAACATTTAAGCTGGGATGACTGGGAGATGCTGGGAGGAAGTTCAGATTGGATTTTCAGGGAAGGTCTTTTACAAGATAATTCTGTAACCTACACCTGTCTCCCTATCATTTAGAATGTCTGTCTTTCCTCCTTGGGCATATATTTTTTTTTAACTTTTATTTAATGAATATAGATTTCCAAAGTACAGCTTATGGACTACATTGGCTCCCCCCCCCATGACTTCCCTCCCACCCGTAACCCTCCCCTTTCCCGCTCTCTCTCCCCTTCCATTCATATCAAGATTCATTTTCAATTTTCTATGTATACAGAAGATCAGTTTAGTATACATTAAGTAAAGATTTCAACAGTTTGTACCCACATAGAAACACGAAGTGCAAAATACTGTTTGAGTACTCGTTATAGCATTAAATCTCAATGTACAGCACATTAAGGACAGAGATCCTACATGAGGAGTAAGTGCACAGTGACTCCCGTTGTTGACTTTACAAATTGACACTCCTGTTTATGGCATCAGTAATCTCCCTATGCTCCAGTCATGAGTTTCTTGGGCATACTTAACCTTCTTGGTAAAGTGTTTACTATTATAATTTGCTTTGAATGAAAAACATAAAATGCAGTTTTTAAAAAGAGCTGGGCATACATTTTTTATAATTCAGAGGCTCAGGTGCACCTTGATTTTATCAATTCCAAGAAAATCATTTTTTTTTATTAGCGGGAATTACTGCCGCTCTTAATGATTGCTAATCAGAAGGTGGTTTTTCTGCTTCTTCTTCTTTTTTGCTAAACATCAAGTAGCTTCCTGTTTTAATTTTCTTTTAGAATTTACACATTAAAACATTGTTTTTTCTATTGAACATAACTGTCTCATTCAGAGGGCCATTTCAGGGTATGAAATGCACATCTTAGTTTGATTTCTTCCCCTTCATCCTACTTCAAAAGTTAAAAACAGTTTTGAATTTTCTAATTAGAGGGCTAATATTCAATATTCCTAACAGTGGGAAAAATCAAATTCCTAGTTTACTGTTTAGTATCTTTATGCCCAGAAATTGTGCATTTGAGTGTTTGAGAGAGCAAGGCTGACTACTTTCCTGATACCTTTACTTGATGGTACGATGTGGTCTGTTCACACAAATTTTTAGTGCAATCATTCTGTCACTTGGGATTGCAAGGAACAGTGAAAAGTTAATAAAATTAACAAATATTCATTTAGTGTTATATGTCATACTTTGGTTTAAGGTATGGAAAGACAGAAGTGATCATAAAAGACAAGAAAGTGGCAAACTGACTGCCTGCATGGGGATGGTATGCTCAAATGTGGAGGTAAACAATGAAATATAAAAAAGTCATGCCACTTGGTTATAAGCACTAAGAAGAACTGGGGTCCTGCATTTGTGTGCCACAGGATAAGCCAATGCTTGCGATCCCGGCATCTGACATCAGAGTGCTGGTTTGAGCTTTTGCTGCTCTGCTTTCCATAAGCTTTCTGTACAACACCTGGGAAAGCAGTACAAGATGGCCCAAGTACTTGTGTCCCTGCTACTCATGTGGGAGGCCTGGACAAGTTCTAGGCTGCTGGCTTTGACATGGCACAGCTCCGGTTGTTGCAGCCATTTGGAGAGTAAAGCAGTGGATGGAAGATCTCTTTCTCTCTTTGTCTCTCCTTTACTCTCTGTCACTCTGCCTTTCAAACCAGTTGATCATTCAATCTTTTAAAAGGAAATAAAATTACAGAGACTAGATAGAGGGGATCTCCAGTGGGGAGTGGGGCTTAAAATGTTAGAAAGCAGAAAAGCAGCCTGGTCATTGTGCATAACTGGGGAAGTAGGAGCAGTTAGTGCAAAAGCTCTGACCCAGGCATGGCCTAGGAGAAGTAGGGAGGCCAGTATGGCTGTCACTGGGTGAGAGTAAATAAGAGTTATCAATGATGAGCTCAGAGAAGGTGAGGTGGGAAAGTCATGCATATTCTTACAAGTCATTATAAAGAATGGATTTAAGTCAGAGACAAGTGGGGACTCATTTCATAATACCAAAGTCAAGAATGTCATGACTTTTTAATTTTTTTTTTTTTTTTTTGACAGGCAGAGTGGACAGTGAGAGAGAGAGACAGAGAGAGAAAGGTCTTCCTTTGCCGTTGGTTCACCCTCCAATGGCCGCCGCTGCAGCCGGCGCACCGCGCTGATCCGATGGCAGGAGCCAGGATCCAGGTGCTTTTCCTGGTCTCCCATGGGGTGCAGGGCCCAAGCACCTGGGCCATCCTCCACTGCACTCCCTGGCCATAGCAGAGAGCTGGCCTGGAAGAGGGGCAACCGGGACAGAATCCGGCGCCCCGACCGGGACTAGAACCCGGTGTGCCGGCGCCGCAAGGTGGAGGATTAGCCTATTGAGCCACGGCGCCGGCTCGACTTTTTAATTTTTTATGTATTTTTATTTTTTTAATTTTTTGACAGGCAGAGTGGACAGTGAGAGAGAGAGACAGAGAGAAAGGTCCTCCCCTGCTGTTGGTTCACCCTCCAATGGCCGCTGCGACTGGCGCACTGTGCTGATCCGATGGCAGGAGCCAGGTACCTATCCTGGTCTCCCATGGGGTGCAGGGTCCAAGCACTTGGGCCATCCTCCACTGCACCCCCTGGCCACAGCAGAGAGCTAGCCCGGAAGAGGGGCAACCAGGACAGAATCCAGCACCCCGACCAGGACCAGAACCCAGTGTGCTGGCGCCGCAAGGCAGAGGATTAGCCCAGTGAGCTGCGGCGCTGGCCAAAGAATGTCATGACTTTTTAAGATTTATTTATTAGAAAGACAGAGTTATACACACACACACACAGAGAGAAAGAGAGAGAGAGAGATCTTCCATCTTCTGATTGACTCCCCAAATCGCTGCAGTGGCTGGTGCAAGGCCAGGGCAAAGCCAGGAGTCAGGAGCTGCTTCTTGTCTCCCACATGACAGGGGCCCAGGTATTTAGGCCATATTCCATGGCTTTCCCAGGCTCATTAGCAAGGAGCTGGATTGGAAGTGGGCAGCTGGGCATTGAACTGGTGCCCACACGGAATGCTGGTGTTGCATGCAGTGGCTTAACACAGCCTCATGATTTGACTTTCTAAGAATACACTACAGAGCACCAAGCGAGGAGGCAGAAAAATCAGTTAGGAGACTATTCCACAAAAACCCAGGCAAGATAATATGACCATTTGAAACAGAGTAGTAGCAATGCGATGGGAAGTTGTCTGATTCCGAATGTTTTGAAAATAGAGCCAATAGTTTTTACTGTTGCTGAGTGAAAACTGGAAGATAAAGAAAGGAATTAAGGATAAGATCAAGGTTTTTGGCTGCAAATATCAGCTATTTGCAGATAATGGGAGAGCTGTGGGTGATTGGAGGAGGATCAGAGACTTGGTTTGTACATATGGAGTTTGAAATGCCCACTAGATGTCCAAATGGAGATAATAAGCAGAATACTAGGAATGAGTGGCTGGGTCTGGAGGTATAAATTCGGTAGCAGTGAGTTACAGAATGTGTGCTCTTTACTAACATGCACACTGTCTTCTGTGTAGTACTGCTTGTGACTCGAATACCAATTACACGTGTGGCACTCCAGAGTTGTAACCCAGCTCTACGCCAGGTATCTGGCAGGTCATGTAGGTTCTTAGAAGAGTTAGGGATGGGATCAAGGTTTTAGTACTGATCATTGTGTGGCATTGCTGGTTATATTGGATTGTCTACCTCCCCCTTTGAATATGCTCTCTCCACGAGGGCAGGCATTTTTACCAATTTCTTTTCTTTTTTGTACACTGCTGTTCTATTGTATCTCTGGCTTAATTCTAGAATGGAAGTGATTTTTATAGATTTTTTTTAAAAATCAATATTCTTTTCCATTCTCTTTTGAGTCACAATCATGTAGCTACTTACTATTCTTATTTCTTGAAGGGTGTGGGTGCTGGGTAAAGAGTCTGATATTGATTTATCAGCCATGGGAAAATAAAGCCTTTTTGATAGTCCTGTGAAAGGAGGCTGTTTTGGGGAAAGTTTTTGTTACCTTTCCAATTAATCTATCTTAGAGTTGACTATGATTTTAAGCTTCAGGATTCAATAATCTGTAACATTTATATAATACCATTATCTCTTTTAAAGATCTTTAGGAACATTTGTTAATTGCTTGCTGTGTTCACCCAGGAGGCAGGTAAAGTCACATTTGCATTCATTGTAAGAGTTTTCTGACAGTGGGGGTTTGAGCAATGAAGTGACTGTCTATCAAACACCTGGCCAGTCAGTGATAAAGGGATTCATAATGCAAGTAATGATGATGACCACATCATCATTAATTAATATTATCCTAGTACACGCAGCATTCTCTTCGTGAAAAGTCAGAACCCCAAATGAATGAGGTGTTTTCTTTCCCTGGAGACTGCAGCTGATATGATCAACTTGAAGAACAGATGGGAAGTATATGCACTAAGAGAGTAAATGAGGAGGTAGACCACAACTGCCTTCAACATGTTTAATTATGAAAACAGAGAATTGGTACCCCAGAGGAATTTAAAGCGATAGTCAATAATCTGGTAGAGTAAGAATAGAAGCTTCTGACTGACTAGCTAATTACAAAGCCAATTTAACCTTTGCTTATATTGTTAGTGTCAGGCGAAAATGTTTTCCCTCCTTCATTTTAAAAAAATATTCACTCTTTAACATATTTATTGACATCTTCTATATGACAGGCACTTTTTAGGCTCAAGGGAATGTAACTAACTAAAACAGAATAACATCTCTGTACTCATAGAACTTTCTAGGGGGTGGTAATAATGATAACAAATTTGAGTGCGTCCAATGTGGTAGACACTTTTCAAGTGCTGTGTTTAACAATTAATGTAGTTATAAAAACAATACTATTCTTATCCACTTTTGGCAGAGAAGAAAACTATGATAAAGAGAGAATAAGCTTCTTATTCCAATGTATAGTTAGAATGTCATGGGGCTTTAGTCCAAATAGAGCCACTGTAGTTTAGTTTTATTTTTCACATGAAGTATTGGAAATGAAGAGGGTATTGGTCTGAATAATTTACGTTAGCCACTTACAGTGATAAAATTCAACATATTGATCTTAAATTCTTGGGAGCCAAAATGAATGCATCACAAAACGTATCATAGTTCAGAGAAAAAATATGCTCTTACGTTGTTTTTCTCCAAGTTTTTACCTTGGGAAAATAGGGTTTGGATTATTCCATTCTCACATCTTCTCTTTTGTGTCTATCTATATTCAATGAAAGCTGCTGATTCTTTGAGATAGGTCTTCTCTCTGGTGTATATGGAGATGATAACTCAAGGGTGGCCTTAGGGAAAATTGTAAAATTTGTTGAATTAGGAATGCTAGATGCTCTCAGTCTCTGTTTTCCCACCTTCTTTTTACTCATTTATACAAACTCCATTTCTCTTTCCTTCTACCAATAAGATGAATAAAATTAGCTTAACTCTCAGTCCCCATTCAATAATTTTACTTTTATGTATTTCACAAACAATTTTACTTTTCATGAAATCTCATTCAAACCTTGGTCCATGGCTGAAGCCTTGGAAGGTCCCTCAGAACATCTTTTGGTATCTTCAAAGAGTTATTAAGCATGATGAAGTGGCAAGAGTAGGGACTTTCATGTTGCTCAGAGTTGAATTTTACTTCTGACCCAATCATTTATACATTGTGGGGCACTGGGCAAAATACTATAATCATTGAACCCTCATTTTCCTCATTTAAGTAGGATTAAATAATTTTTAATATATATGACATGACATTTTCTTTGCCTAGTAGTTGAGGCATGCCTAATAAATTATTGCTGTTTGATATTCATTCAACAGATGTTTAAATTTCTGTTATGCACAGCTAAGTTCTGAGGAGAGAAATTAGAGGGCAAAACCAACATTATGAGTATTAATGAAAAAGATAATGAAAATGATCTTCTCTCTGAGCCTCACACCATGGAGTAGTTGCTTGCCTTTCCACGTCTTCTCCATGTTAATGTCTTTTCATTGATGATAACTTCAGTAACTAAAACACTTTTCATATTGCCTGTTAGAGACCTGTTCTGATAAGAGTTGACTGTACCTATCATCTTGCCCATTTTCTGTCCAAAGCTTCAGGAAGCTGACCATGAATATTGCTCCTTCTGTTCCTGTGGATTCTCACTGCTGCTTTCCCCTGCTTTGCTCCTCTGTGAGGTGTGGAATCTAGGCGTTCCAGTTGCAATGCCTGCGTTCTTAATGTCTGGGCAGCACTGCCTCTCTGAAATAACAATGACCTGATTCAGTTTTCCTGGGAATAAGGGAGAAGAGTGGATCCCAAAATTAAGTATAAGTGGGAAGCAAAGAAAGAAGAGTTGTTTTGCAAGTTCAGCCCTGTAAGAATGGCAGTATTATAAACCAAGGTTGTGGATCTCAGATGGCTGATTGGACAGTGCCATAGTCCTAGGCAATAGCAGGATGGCTTCCTACTTAGACATATCAATTTGACAAATTAGGATATACCAAAGGTGAGATATCTTGTAGTTATATTTATAGATATCTTTAGAAGCACAAACATTATTGTGCAAGGGTCTTAAAAAAAGCTCAGAGAAAATACATACTATAAAAATTATTCATGGCTTTCTTTTTTTGGCAAAATAAACTGATTTTTTAATTCTTTTTTCCATCAATTTTTAAAAAGTATTCTCATATCTATTTATCGATCATTATGACTTTCAAAATTATATAAAGACTGAATATTTCTTAGTTGGGTAGCCAAGAAAAGAACACAGTTTGAGAGAAAGTCCTGGGTTGGGAATATAAGGATGAGATATGGATCAGAGAGTCTTTGACATAGTGATGATATTTAATCCCTGTAGACAGGATTAAGACCCAAGAATACTAAGGAAGGGAAAGTAGAGAAATAAAAAGAGCAGAATGACACTGCTGTGGAGGAACTCACATTTAATGAAAAAGCATCACTTGAGATAGATCAGACAAAAAGGAAAATAGTGGTCCTATGGGATAAGGGAGTTTTGGAAAATAAATTAAAAAGATTGCAAATGGCAGCAAAGGGAGCAGGAAGAATGAAGACTGAGGACTAGCACTAGAGTTTTGTGATGAGGTAGCTAACTAAACCTTCAAAGGAACAGTTTGAGCTTGGCATGATCGTTGGCATTGGTTGCTGTGAGTTTAGAGTGACTGGTCCAGAGGCAGGAGCAGTGATGAGCTGATTTTTCAGTGTCTTAGATGGGGAAGAGAGGAAGGGAGGCAGAGAAGCAGAAAACAAGACTTCTTTTTACAAAAGATTATTTATTTTCATTGGAAAAGCAGAGGGAGAGAGAGAAAAATCAATCTTCCATCCTTTTGGTTCATTCCCCAAATGCTTGCAACTGTTGGGTTGGGCCAGATGGAAACCAGAAGCCAAGAAATCCATCCAGGTGTCTTCCATGGGTGGCAGGGATCACAGTAACTGAGCCATCATCTGCTGCCTCTCAGAGTGCATATTAGCAGGAAGCTGCATGTGAAGTAGAGGTGGAATTCTATCCCAAGCACACCAGTATGGGATGCAGGTATCCCAAGCAGTGCCTTAACCCACTACACTAAAGAAGACTAAGTGATGGGGCCCAAGAGTGAGTAGATTAGGAATGATTGTAGGCTCCTGTAAGGTGAAGTAAGGGGAAAAGAGAGAAAAAACTACCTTAGATATCTTGTTAGGGAAGAAGAATGATAATTCTTAGTTCTAAGGCTAGTGAAAAAAAAGATGGATTAGTTACAAGATAAATACTGAGGAGGAAAAGTAATGATTAGGATTTTAAGAGAATGCAAAGGCTTTATATAAGCTTTTTGAATAGTTAGTTTTATTTTTCAGCAGAAGTCATTTCAAATGGGGAGGCTAGAAGATATTTACATTGTAACACATCCCCTCTGATTCAGTTTTCTTGTAGATATATTTCTGCTCTGACTTTAAATTTTTTTATAGTTTAATTGATAATAGGACTACCATTATAGAAAGTTATGACTTGACTTCTGAATGTATTATCACTGTTATCTTGAAACACTTTTCTATTTCCAACATTCATTTTAATAATATTTTTATGATAAATAATAGTATAGATTTTAAGAATTCGAAGTATCTAAGGGATCATACAACCTAACCCGTAAGCTTGATTTCAACTTATTAGGAGTCACTAGTTCTGTGTTTCTGTTTTATTGAAGACATGATCTTTAGAAGGATAAGATAATTCCATTTCTATAGCTCTGTTGCTAGAGAGGCAGGTATTCAGCTGAGATTTACAAGAGCCCAAATTTTATTCATGTGACCTAAGTGTATTCTTATGTCATGGGGCAGAATAATATCTGTCTCTGGCAGATCTTGAGCAAATATGAGAAATTATTGGCCGGTGCTGTGGTGCAGTGGGTTAACACCCTGGCCTGAAGCACTGGCATCCCATGTGGGCGCCGGTTCTAATCCCAGCTGCTCCTCTTCTGATCCAGCTCCCTGCTATGGCCTGGGATAGCAGTAGCATATGGCCCAAGTCCTTGGGCCCCTGCACCCATGTGGGAAACTCGGAAGAAGCTCCTGGCTCCTGGCTTCGGATCAGCAAAGCTCTGGCCGTTACAGCCAATTGGGGAGTGGGTTGGAAGATCTCTCTCTCTCTCTCTCTCTGACTCTCCCCTCTCTGTGTGTAATTCTGATTTTCAAATAAATAAATAAATCTTTAAAAAATGAGAAATTATAATTTAAAATCTTTCATGGTTCAAATTATCAGTGCTGCATATTTATTATTAGTTACAGGCTCTAGAGAAACCCATTGGTTTATTTGAATGGTTAATATTTAACATGTCTTAAATTCTGCTAATTCTAAGGCTTTTTAACTTAAAAAGAAAAATTTTAGAAGAATATTATTAATTTAGTACCCAATGTTTGTATGGGAGAATCAAATATACTATAACATTCCCTGTTTACCATGTTACCTGTTAGTTGGATAGATGATGTAAAATGATAGCTTCAAAGGTTTGCCAAATTTCTGCCATACGCTAGCATGTTATACTGTATTTGGTGGGGGTAAAATCTTACATGAAAATAAAATTAAATATGAAATAATAAAAATGTGAGAGTATGTAGCTCCTCTATTATATGCTATAAGGGAAGAGAAACTCAGTATAAGTTGTCATAGTATGACAACTCCATTACAAAGTAGGCTCAAGATAGATCTTGGGGATGGAGAAACTTTAAAATAAGTGGGAAAGTAAACATAAAATTTCAATCAGGAACAACCTATGGCATTTATTTTACTTTGAAATCATATATTCTTTTTTTAAATATTTATTTATTTATTTATTTATTTGAAATAATTACACAGAGAGGGGAGAGGCAGAGAGTGAGAGAGGTCTTCCATCTGCTGGTTGACTCCCCAATTGGCTACAATGGCCAGAGCTGTGCCGAACCGAAGCCAGGAGCCAGGAGCCAGGAGCTTCTTCTGGGTCTTCCACGCAGGTGCAGGGGCCCAAGGACTTGGGCCATCTTCTACTGCTTTCCCGGGCCATAGCAGAAAGCTGGATCAGAAGTGGAGCAGCCAGGTCTTGAACTAGCACCCATATGGGATGCCGGCGCTTCAGGCCAGAGCATTAACCCACTGCACCATAATGCTGGCCCCAATCATATATTCTTTATCACAGGTTCTCTCTATATACTTAGACATGAGTATAAAAGTCTCAAACTTCTCAAATTTTACTCCTGAAGCAACATAAGCCACACTAGTGTTTAGACACTCACAGCTCTCAACACACTCTAGTTAGACTACATGATGGAGATCTAGCCTGTGCAACAGTTTTGAGGAACTGATACAGGAAATTTCTTTTTTATTTTTCTATGTATTAAAAGATGTTATTTATTGCTGAGAAGCCTAGATGAGCTATTTATGTATTTTTAGTAAAAAAAAAAAAAAGAACAACACAACCACTTGATTAGAACAGGACTCCTGAATTATAAAACACAAATATTTTTGTTTAAATGCTTAATTTACACATTAGTGAGTCTCTGAGGACATTGATCTGGTAAAATGGAAACAAGTCCCCAAAAGCATGTTGTTGCTTCCAGAAGGGAATGATGCCGGGAAGATACAACCGTCACTACCTCCACTTCATAGTTGAAAACTACCCATCATAGTGCAGACCCAGTGACTTATGTCACTTTCCTTCTCCATCTCTCAGTGTTTGCACCTGAGGCTTATCATCTTATCATAATTAAATGCTGCCAAATGTCCAGAAATCAAATCATGAGATGACCATTACTAGGGCATTATAGGTATAACAGTTTGAAGAATATTTTGGAATTTAAAAATATGGTTTTATTTCCTGGCATCCTTGGTTAGTCTATGGAGAAATGTCCTTGGCTAAATAATTTCTTGAATTTTTTCTTCAGGTTTTACCTCCCTATTATTAGCTATTTACCAACTCTCATGTACTTATTTAGGTTTATCCCTTTCCTCATTGATTTAATTACATGAAAGTGTTTTCTCATATATAACACTAATAACAATTATTGCAATTACTATTTGTTCATGGAACCTCACCTAATTCTAATTATCTTTTTAATGGAAATTAGCTGAATATGATAATTATTGCAATAATTTTAACTGATGAATTATTAGCAACTCATATGAGTGATTTTGATTGTATTCAGACACATGAAAAGCCTCTTTGCAAGAGGTTTCCTATTTTTAATAAAACCATTATTCATAATATCCACAAACCTCTTTGAATAACCATGTAACTTCTGTTATTAATTGTAGAGGATATTAAGTTCCACTGAAATTTGTTGATGATGCTATAATATAAAGTGAAAATCTAGTCCAACATATATGCCTTGCACAATTTTTGTATGATTTTATGATTCTAAAGCTGTCATGGAAAATCCCAGGGAATTGGGGAATTACAAAATAATTGTTTTTGAAATAAATTGTTTAGAGTTTGTCAATCTGTACTAGATTTTATGAATATAACCTGTAATCAGAATTCTCATCTATTTTCCTGAATTTCAGAGCAAGTAAATTTTTTTTTTGACAGGCAGAATGGACAGTGAGAGAGAGAGACAGTGAGAAAGGTCTTCCTTTGCCGTTGGTTCACCCTCCAATGGCCGCCACGGCCAGCGCGCTGTGGCCAGTGCACCCCGCTGATCCGATGGCAGGAGCCAGGTGCTTTTCCTGGTCTCCCATGGGGTGCAGGGCCCAAGCACTTGGGCCATCCTCCACTGCACTCCCTGGCCACAGCAGAGAGCTGGGTTGGAAGAGGGGCAACCGGGACAGGATCCGGCGCCCCGACCGGGACTAGAACCCGGTATGCCGGCACCGCTAGGCGGAGGATTAGCCTAGTGAGCCGCGGCACCAGCCAAATAAATTAAAATCAAATGTTCATTTCTTGTTACTTAAGTTCATAGTTTACCCATCTTGCCTGCTGAAAAATAGGTATAATTAGATCTCTTGCATAATTTAGTCACTATTCTATAAAAAGCAGTCTACAGATTAGTGAGAAACTATAAATGTTGTCAGAAAATACTACCAATTAGAACATGATTGATTAGTTTGTTGCAGTTGATAAAGTATTAGTGTCATATTTTCAGATTCCAGGAGTATAGAGCTTGATTTGTCTGTTCTGTGCTAAAATCAAAGAGGCTGCCAAGTTCTTTGATGCACAGTCTTTTTCCCAGCAAACTTATTTCACTCTTCCATTTTGTTTGTTCTTAGGGGCAATGTGTCTCGTTGAAATATCATGGGAGATTCTTAAGCAAAAGAATTCTATGCCTATTCATTAATACCCAGGTATAAATCTGAGACAGCACCTCACTCTAGGGCTGTAGATTTCCAAGTGAGGTTCTCAGAGCAGCAGCAGCAGCAGCAGCATTTGAAATCTTGTGAGAAATGTGGTTTGTAGGTCCCCAACCCAGACCAGAGGATCCAAAACTCTGGGATGGGCTCACAAATATATCTGTGCTTTTTTTTTTTTTTTTTTTTTTTTAAGATTTATTTATTTATCTGAAAGGCAGAGTTAGAGAATGAGAGAAAGAGATTTTCCAACTACTGATTCACTCTCCAACTAACTACAACAGCCAGATTGGGTTCCTCCAACAAAATGGGAGACCTGGATTGCATTCCCAGTTCATGTCTCCAGTCTTGGCCCAGCCCTTGCTATTGTAGGCATTTTGGAAGTAAATCAAAGAATGGGTATCCTCTCTCTCTCTTTCTCAAATAAATTATTTTTGTGAATACTGCGAGTTTGAATATTTTGACATGAGTTTTAGGCATTTGAATCTTGTCACTTGTCAATTGCTTTTTTTTTTTCTTAAAAATTTACTTATTTATTTGGAAGGCAGAGGTATAGAGAGGCAGAGGCAGAGACAGAGAGAGTCTTGTATCTGCTGGTTCACTCCCCAAATGGCCGTATTGGCTGGAGCTGGGCCGATCTGAAGCCAGGAGCCAGGAGCTTCTTCTGGTTTTCCTATGTGGGTGCAGAGGCCCAAGTATTTGGGCCATCTTCTAATGCTTTCCCAGGCCATAGCAGAGTGTTGGATCAGAAGTGCAACAGGTCGGGGCCAACGCTGCGGCTCACTAGGCTAATCCTCCTCCTGCGGCGCCGGCACACCGGGTTCTAGTCCCGGTTGGGGTGCCGGTTCTGTCCCAGTTGCTCCTCTTCCAGTCCAGCTCTCTGCTGTGGCCCGGGAGTGCAGTGGAGGATGGCCCTGGTCCTTGGGCCCTGCACCCACATGGGAGACCAGGAGGAAGCACCTGGCTCCTGGCTTCGGATCGGCATAACGTGCTGGCCGTGGCAGCCACTTGGCAGGTGAACCAAAGGAAAAAGGAAGACCTTTCTCTCTGTCTCTCTCTCTCACTGTCTAACTCTGCCTGTGAAAAAGAAAGAGAGAAAGAAAGAGAGAAAGAAAGAAAGAAAGAGAGAAAGAGAGAGAGAAAGAGAGAGAGAAAGAGAGAGAGAAAGAAAGAGAGAGAGAAAGAAAGAGAGAGAAATGCAAGAGGTTGGGACTCAAGCTGGTACCCATATGGGATGCCAGCATGGCAGCCAGTGGCTTTTACCTGCTATGCCGTGGCATCAGGCCCTGTCAATTGCTTTTTTTAAGTTTTTTTTCCTTTTTGTAAATTGCTTTTTAATGTTAATATTCACTTTTTGTTTATTGATTTTTTAAAAATACAAATATTATATTAAATATCTATTATTTATATATTTGTTATTACTATATCATATTAAAATAAATATATGTATTTTTAAAGATTTATTTATTTGAAAGAATTAAAGAGAGAGAGAGAGAGAGAGAGCGAGCTCCCATCCACTGGTGTACTCCCCAAATGGATGCGATGTTGGGGCTGGGACAAGTCAAAGCCAGGAGCCAAGCGTTTCATCTGGGTCTCCCCCATGGGTGGTATGAGCCCAACCACTTGGGCCATCCTCTGCTGCTTTCCCAGCTGCAGTAGAGAGCTGGCTGGAAAGTGGAGCCATTGGGCTTACAACTGGTGCCCATATGAGATTCAGGCATTTCAGGTGGTGGCTTAACTTGCTGTGCCACAACAATGATCCCTTATCTGTGTTTTAAGAAGCCCTTAGGGAATTCTGATGCCTGAAAAGTTTGAGAGGAGATTAGTACACCCAAATTACCTAAATTTCTGTTAATTATTTGAAATATTTTACTCGCAGGTCAAATTGCTAAATCACAGGACATTCAACTTTACAAAGTAAATAGTTTTATAAATCTGAAGGTACTTTACAAAATTTGTGGAAAATTCATGTTTTGAAAAAAGTCTATGCATAGATTTCAAAAAAGTTTTGTACCAAAATAAACTTAACCACTCTTAAAAATGCTTTTATATTTTAACAGTTTTCTTTTTAACTAAATTTTGTTAAAATCATCATAGTGATCAACAGATATTTAAAAATTTAGCTGATTTTTAGCACATCCTTTTATCCTCAGAAAGTGTCTCAGTTTGGATATTGTTTTCTTTTTTTTAAAGATTTATTTATTTATTTATTTGAAAGAATTACACAGAGAGAGTAGAGACAGAGAGAGAAAGAGAGATAGAGATAGAGGTCTTCCATCTGATGGTTCACTCCCTGTTGCTGTGGATTCCTTCTGAGAGGAAGAGCATGATGGGGGCAAGAGGTGTGGAGTCACCACACAGACCCCGGGAGTTGGGTGAAAGTGGGCCAGAGGGGAGCAGCCTGCAGACTCGTTTATTTCAGTTGGCACAGCAGTTTATATAGCCAAGGCAGCCAATCCATTCAAAGGGCGGTTTATGTCCTAACCAATCACAGCCTGTTGCCAGGCAGTTTCTGAAGCCATCCATTCACAGCCTGTTGCCAGGCAGGCTTCATTACCGTGTGGTTTCCAAAGCCATCCAATCACAACCTGTTGCCAGGCTGCATTGCCAGTGGCCATCTTGACATGGCCTTCTTATTCCACCACAACTCCCCAGTCAGCCACAACGGTTAGAGCTGTGCCGATCCGAAGCCAGGAGCCAGGAGCCTCCTCTGGGTCTCCCACGTGGGTGCAGGGGCCCAAGGACTTGGACCATTCTCTGCTGCTTTCCTAGGCCATAGCAGATAGCTAGATCAGAAGTGGAGCAGCTGGGACTTGAACCAGCACCCATATGGGATGCCAGTGCTTCAGGCCAGGGCATTAACCCACTGTGCCACAGCGCTGGCCCCTGGATATTGTGTTATGGTCATCCTAACTAGAGCTAACAGAATAAACCCACCTTCCTTGTAATGTGCTTTTCTTCAGCTTTCCAGCTGAAAGTATGTGTTTTATGTAGAATGTTCCATGGTCTGTACTTGATCTGTAGTCTAAACATCTGATTAGCCATGGATTTGGCAATGGAAGTCTTTTTTAACTTTTAAGGTTTATTCTTGAAGTATATAATCAAGGTAGAGGATTTGCAAAGTATATTAAAGCATGAAAGTAACAATTAAATATCTCCTGTAATCTTTCTTCCCAAGTATAACAATAATCTGCATTTTTGTTTCTACTTGCAGAGTTATACATGCAAATGTTAGAGAAATAAGATAAATTAGAATAGTGTTCAGAACAGAAAGCCAGCCTTTAATACTTTCTCCCTAATCTCATTCTGAAGTATGTGCTTTAACAATAAAGTAGTTTGTTCTAGAACCATGAAGACTTCTACATTTCACTACTGTTAAGTTGTAAAAGCTTTATAAAATTGTTAAATTTTCAAAACTTAATTAAAAGCAGCATTCACTATGGCATATAGTGTAATGTTGCTGCCTGCATTGCTAGCATCCAATATGGGCACTGATTCAAATCCTGGATGCTCCACTTCTGATCCAGCTCCCTGCTAGTATGCCTGGGAAGGCATCAGACGATGGCTCAAGTGCTTGGGCCCCTGCATGTGCCTAGGAGACCCAGCAGAAGCTCCTGGCTCCTGGCTTTGGATTGGCCCCACTCTGGCTATTGTCTGTTGTAGCCATTTAGGGGGTGAACCAGCAGATGGAAAATCTCTCTGTCTCTCCCTCCCTCTCTCTCTCTCTGTTTCTACCTCTGCCTTTAAAATAAATAAATAAATACATCTTTTAAAAAAAGGAAAGAAAAAACATTATTGTGACTATATTTGGCAATTGTTATACATAAAATTATTTTAAGACAGAAGCACAATGATAAAACACATGTACCTAGAGTTGAAGCTAAGAAAGTATAAAATATTTTTAGGTTGTATTATTTGAACTGAGAACCATGATTGGTCTTGCTCTGAATTAAGCAAGTTAAATTGTGCCAATACATCACAACTTTCCTAGATACCCTACAGTGAGGTAAATTGTATAAATCAAGTTCATTTGTTTTTATGTTTCCCTGATAAAATTTATATTTTTATCCCCAAAGTAGAAGCTTCAGATTTATTTTCTAATATTTAAATTCCCCAGTTAAGAGTGGAGAGAAGAAGATTTAAAATGTTTAATCGCTTAGGGCTTAAAAATACAAGCAGTTATTGTGTGTTGGATTTATTACTTTTGTAGATTAAAATCAATGGGATTTTTGCAATTAATGACAAAATTGCATGTAATGGTCTTATGTTATTAATAATTTTAGTAAGCCATCTGTAGCAGTTTTTAGTTCTCAACATAATTGCACAGAATAGTTTGTTTTCTAAGGAAAAAATCCCTAGACAAACGATGCCTCATTTTACTTCTATTTTAGGCTTATCCCCTGACTGAATGTGAGATGTGTGAGTCGCTCTTCTTTGGAGATTTGGGAGTTCACAGAAGTATGGGGATAATAAAACCATAATTTTGTGAGCTTCATACTGTTAAGGAATAGCAACTTCCTCCCATGTAAACATCAATGTTTTATTGTTTGGGGGTGGGAGCAGAGAAAAGTGTGCAAGTTTGAGTGTGCAAGTTTATCATTTGCACATTAGAATGTTACATCCAACTAGTAATCAGTAGGGCTGAATGGAAACTGTAAACTGATACTTGTGTGGTTATGTGACACAAATGATCATTTCTCTCCCAGCATGTGGATGTGTGCCTGAAAATGAAGACTTTTTGTTTATCCCAGTGCAAACTTCAGGTGCAAGGATTGAATTAATCTTACTCAATTTGTTGTAATCCTATCATTGCATTAATCTATTTAATCTTCTTTTATAATGTTTTCCCCACAATCATTT
Source organism: Oryctolagus cuniculus (assembly GCF_964237555.1). Taxonomy (NCBI): domain Eukaryota; kingdom Metazoa; phylum Chordata; class Mammalia; order Lagomorpha; family Leporidae; genus Oryctolagus; species Oryctolagus cuniculus. Next base: position 50,498,660 of record NC_091437.1, read on the forward strand.
TACTCTGTCTATAAGCATATTCTTCACTTAATTTAACATGTATTTCTATTCTTATGTTCGTATGTTTAGTTAGATACGTGTTCTTTCAGAACATGCAGCTTTTATTTTAATGCTTTTTCATTTTTTAAAAAATTATTGTTTGAGACAGAGAAAGAGATGGAAAGAAGAAGGGAAACAGAGAGAGCTGCCATCTGCTGATTCCCAGATGCTTGCAGTGGCCCTGGCTGGGAGCCAGGGACTCATTTGCAGATCATATGGGTGATGGGAATCAACCACGCAAGCCTTCAAATGGTTGCCTCCCAGAGACCGCATTAGCAGGAAGCTGAAACTGGAACTCAGTTGCTCTGATGTGGGACGTCAGCACCTTTTTTTATATGAGATTTCAGTTTACATAAATAGTAGTATATTGTAAAATGTACTCTGTATGTCCCCATCAATATTAAAATATTCCATTCATTGGCCAGCGCTGTGGCTCAACAGGCTAATCCTCCGCTTAGCGGTGCCGGCACACCGGGTTCTAGTCCCGGTCAGGGCACCGGATTCTGTCCCGGTTGCCCCTCTTCCAGGGCAGCTCTCTGCTATGGCCCGGGAGTGCAGTGGAGGATGGCCCAAGTGCTTGGGCCCTGCACCCCATGGGAGACCAGGAGAAGCACCTGGCTCCTGGCTTCAGATCAGCGCGATGCGCCGGCCAAAGCGCGCCGGCTGCGGCGGCTATTGGAGGATGAACCAATGGCAAAGGAAGACTTCTCTGTCTCTCTCTCTTTCACTGTCCACTCTGTCAAAAAAAAAAATCCATTCATTATTAAAATATTTATTATTTTATCATATTAGTAAATATTATTTTGTTTATCTTTATAAAACTTCATGTTTCCATTATATTTTTATTATATTTTACTTATTTCTTTTTTTAACTTGTATTTCATAAATATAAATTTCCAAAGTACAGCTTTTGGATTACAGTGGCACCCCCCCCATAACTTCCCTCCCACCCACAACCCTCCCCTCTCCTGCTCCCTCTCCCATTCCATTCACATCAAGATTCATTTTCAATTACCTTTACATACAGAAGATCAATTTAGTATATATTAAGTAAAGATTTCAACAGTTTGCACCCACACTGAAACACAAAGTGTAAAATACTGTTTCAGTACTAGTTATAGCATTAATTTACATTGTACAACACATGAAGGACAGAGATCCTACATGGGGAGTAATTGCACAGTGACTCCTGTTGTTGACTTAACAATTAACACTCTTGTTTATGGCGTCAGTAATCACCCTAGGCTCTTGTAATGAGTTGCCAAGGCTATGGAAACGTTTTAAGTTTGCCAACTCCAATCTTATTTAGACAAGGTCATAGTCAAAGTGGAAGTTCTCTCCTCCCTTCAGAGAAAGGTACCTCCTTCTTCGATGGCCCATTCTTTTTACTGGGATCTCACTTGCAGAGATCTTTCATTTAGTTTTTTTTTTTTTTTTTTTTCCCAGAGTTCTTGGCTTTCCATGCCTAAAATACTCTCAAGGGCTCTTCAGCCAAATCCAAATGCCTTAAGGGCTGATTCTGCAGCCAGTACTTACTCATTTCTTTAGCAATAGAACCTTTTAAAATTAGAAATAATTCTTCAACTAATATCTTCACCTATGTCTTCTTCAGAACAATTTTGATTTCTAGGTAGTTTAAGAGACTTTCAATAATTGATAGTTTAGTATTTGGTAGTATCTGTTCTTCTAAATTTTGTCACTCTAATGTATATAATAAAGTAACATGTCCTGGGCCGGCACTGTGGCATAGTGGGTAAAGCCACCGCCTGCAGAGCCCGCATTCCATATGGTTTGAGTCCTAGCTGCTCCAGTTCAGATCCAGCTCTCTGTTGTGGCCTGGGAAAGCAGTGGAAGATGGCCCAAGTCCTTGGGCCCCTAAATCCACGTGGGAGACCTAGAAGAAGCTCCTGTCTCCTGGCTTTAGAACGGCATAGCTCCAGCTCTTGTGACCATCTGAGGAGTGAACCAGTGGATGGAAGACCTCTCTCTTTCTCTCTGTCTCTCTCTCTCTCTGCCTCTCCTTCTCTAACTCTTTCAAATAAATAAATAAATAAATCTTTAAAAAAAAGTAGCATCTCCTTTTAAATTCCATTTGTCTGATTAGTAATGATGTTAAACATGATTTGCTTATTAGCCATTAAAGTTTTTTTTCTTCTTTTTCTAAATTGTCCATTCGTGGCCTTGTCCATTTTACCTGGAGATTTTTCTGGGTGATTTACAATGATTTTCTTAGTACTATTGTAATTAATCTCTTTAAAGTATAAAATATTGCAATATCTCCCCTCTGTTACTCATATTTGTTTATTAAATTCTTCAGTGACCAGAAATCTTTCATGGAATTTGATTGTAGTAAAATTCATTTTTCTCTTTGTAATACATATTTTTGTCTATTTTGACAAAAGTCTCAAATGTATCCTCTTATATCCTTTTTTAATCTTAGTATTTTTGTATATTTCATCTTTTTTTCCTTAAATGAGAATCAACCTATTCCATAATGCATTCCACCCTTTCTGATTTATGATGCAATTACATTTCTTTTTTTTTTTGCATTTCATTACTATTTGATGTTTAAGAATTTACATTAAGTTTTTACAAGCTGGTGAACACTGACAAATATTTCTCCCACAGAACTATAACCATAATTCCCAGACAATATAAATACATGATTGAACTAATATTAAGACACATCACCATTTTATCAATTACATAATAAAATAAGTAATCAAGTATTCAAATATTAAGTCACACAGCTCAAGAGGCATATAAATTATTAGATGTCTGCTCAATTCATTAGCAGAAATGTACTTTTTTTGCAGGAGGTTGGGAAGAAGAAAGATTACATTTAGAACAAATATAAGTTGATAAATAACTGTTGATAAATATGAAAAAAATGACAGGAATTTAAAAAGTTTTATGATTAAGTATTATTTTAAGCTACACTAATAAAACATCTTTACCTCTTAAAATATTTACTAAATTAAGCAGTGCAAGACAAAGACAACATCTTACTAAAAATATTTAATGGCCCCCTCCCATTCTTTTCTCAAGCCTTCCTTGTTAAATTGTACCTCAGAGTGCAAACTTTAAATTAGCTGTAAAGTCTTTTTTTTTTTTTGTCTGAAGATGTTCATGTTGTATGTGTCTAGGAATCTATCCATTTCTTCTAGGTTTCCCTGTTTGCATACAGCTCTTTCTAGTAATTTCTGATGATTCTTTTTAAGTCTGTGGTGTCTGTTGTTATATTTCCTTTTCATTTCTAATTTTATTGATTTGGGTCTTCTCTCTCCTTTTTTTGTTTGTTGAGCCAATGTTGTGTCAATTTTGCTTATTTTTGCAAATCACCTGCTCTTCATTTTGCTGACCTTTTGTATTTTTTTGTTTTGATTTTGTTGATTTCTTTTCTAATTTTAATTCTTTCTTTTCTCTTACTAGTTTTGGAGTTGGTTTGCTGTTGTTTTCAGGGTCCTTCAGATGCATTGATGGCTCATTTGTTTGGTACCTTTCCATTTCTTGATGTAGGCACTAATTGCTATAAAATTTCCTCTTAACACTGCTTTTGCTGTATCCCATAAGTTTTGATATGTTGTAAGTCATGTTTGTTTGTTTCCAGTAATTTTTTTATTTTTCTTTTGATTTCTTCTGTGACCTACTGTTCATTCAGGAGCATGTTGTCCACTCTCCATGTATTTGACTTTTTTCTAGAGATTTCTGAGTTGCTCATTTCCAGCTTCATTGCATTGTGGTCTGAGAAGATGTATGTTATGATTTTGATTTTTTTGAATTTGCTGAGACTTGCTTTATGGCCTAGCCTGTGGTCAACCCCAGGGAAAGTTCCATGCACTGCTGAGAAGAATGTGTATTCTGAAACTGTAAGGTGGAAAGATCTGTTAGGTCCATTTGGTCTATATTGTTGATTAATTGTGCTGTTTTCCTGCTGATTTCCTAGCTGGTTGATCTGTCCATTCCTGAAAATGGGGTATTACAGTCCCCCATTATTACTGTATTTGAATATATGTCTCCCTTTAGATCACTTCACATTTCTTTTAAATAGACAGGTGCCTTGTAATTAGGTGCATATATGTTAATAATAGTTACATCTTCCTGTTGCATTGATACCTTAATCATTACATAGTACCCTTCTTTGTTTTAACAGTTTTTGTTTTAAAGTCTATTTTGTCTGATATTAGGATGGATATACCAGCTCTTTTTTGGTTTCTGCTAGCATGGAATACCTTTCTGCATCTTTTCACTTTCAGTATGCATGCATCTTTGTTGGTGAGATATGTTTCTTGTAGACAGCAAATAGATGGGTTTTGTTTTTTTAATCCATTCATCCAGTGTGTCTTTTAACTGTGAGTTGAGGCCATTTACATTCAAAGTGACTATTGATAAGTAAGGATTTTGCTCTACCATTTTAAAATAAATATTCCTGTTTTATACTGTGGATTTCCATTGTCCTATAATTTTGCAATTTTCTTTACCTTTTTCATAGTAGTGACCATGTTTCTGTGTTGTTGGGTGCAGCACATCCTTAAGCATCTTTTGTAGGGCTGGATGGATGTTACTTACAGAAGGTGTTTATATCACCTTTATTCATAAATGAGAACTTTACAGAGTACAGTATTCTGAGTTGACAGTTTGTTTTCTCTTAAGACTTGGAATATATCTTGCCTTTCTCTCCTAGCCTGTAGGTTTTCTGATGGGACTTCAACTGTGAGTCTAATTGGAAATCCTCTGAAAGTAATGTGGCATTTATCTCAATTACATTTAAGAATCTTTTCTTTATGTTTTACTGTGGAGAGTTTGATTACAGTGTGTTGTGGTGAAAATCTTTTCTAGTCATGTGTATTAGGAGTTCTATGTGCTTCCTGCACTTGAATGTCCTTTTCTTTCTCCAAATTAGGGAAGTTTTCTATTATTATTTCACTAAAAAGGCCTTCTAATCCTTTCTCTCTTTCCACACCTTCACGAACTCCTAGAACCCATTTGTTGGGTCATTTGATAGCAGATTGTAGATTATCAACATTAAGTTTTACTTTTCTAATTTCCTCTTCTTGCTTTTTGTTTGACTGTATGATTTCCTGTGGTTTGTCTTCTAAGTAGGATATTCTTTTTTCTGCTTCACCAGTTCTTCATCTTCACAGTCTGGCATTGAACTGTTGGCTTATTTGGGGGTCTCATGCTGTGTTCTATATTCTTGTTTCTTGATTTGGCGCGTTTATCATTCGGCATTTGTGGAGGTACTCATTGGTTTCTTCTTCTTCTTCTTTTTTTTTTTCTGTAATAGCTTTTATTTTTGGACTGTCTGAGTGAATTAGTGAAGTATGTGCTTTCAGGTAATACCTAGTGGCATGTGGTGGGTGTGGCAGGGAGCTCTGTTCAGTGCTCCAGTGTGGAGGGAGTGTTAAGGTGACATTCAGGTTGGACGTGGTAAATCTCCTCTTTTTTTTTTTTTTTTAATCAGAGAAAATTTTTTCTTCTCTTGGAGTAGACTCAGCTCATTTCCTCTTCTCAAGGGAGACCAGTGCCTGGGCGCTAGCCCCGGTTGGTATAATATTCATCTGCACTTCCACGAGGACCACACAAAGGATCTTTGCAGTCATTGGTGTAAGCAGATTCTGCAGCAATGTCCATCACCAGGAGACAATGGAGCCCTGAATGTGTGGAGCCTCCCACAGTGACTGCCCGAAGTCCCAGCCATACCCTGAGCCTTCCCATGCAGCCTCAGTTTTCCACATTACTGGCATACAAGCTTCCCACAGTCATAAGCACCCAGCCCCTGTCAGTTCTCCCCATCAGAATCAGGAGTCTCCATATGGCTGGTTGCTGGGTGCAAACAAAAGCTGGCACAGCTGTTATGTATGTCCAAAATGGTGCCTGCTCTCTATCATCTTGTTACAGGATGCTGTTGCAGGATGATCAGGGAGAGAGAAATGTGTCCCCTTCTCTTTTTTCTCTCCTCTAGTTTGGCAGGTACACTATCCCCCACAGGGCTCTAAGCAGGATTCCCTCCCAGCTTTTCCTGCATAATTATTGCCAGTGGGTTGGGCTGCTGCAGTCTGTTCTCACTTCTCTCCAAAGCTGGTGTGGAGGCCTTCAGCTGCTGGAGTCTGATTTGTGCATGCCCACACCCTCCACATAGGTCTGCAGTGTCCCTCTAATTTGTGTACTCCTACTTCCCTGCCCACCCTCTGGCAAAGTTTTTTTTTTTTTAATTTTTTTTAACTTTTATTTAATGAATATAAATTTCCAAAGTACAGCTTATGGATTACAATGGCTTCCCCCCCATAACGTCCCTCCCACCCGCAACCCTCCCCTTTCCCACTCCCTCTCCCCTTCCATTCACATCAAGATTCATTTTCAATTCTCTTTATATACAGAAGATCAGTTTAGCATACATTAAGTAAAGATTTCAACAGTTTGCTCCCACACAGAAACATAAAGTGAAAAATACTGTTTGAGTACTACTTATAGCATTAAATCTCAATGTACAGCACACTAAGGACAGAGATCCTACATGAGGAGTAAGTGCACAGTGACTCCTGTTGTTGACTTAACAAATTGACACTCTTGTTTATGGCATCAGTAATCACCCTAGGCTCTTGTCATGAGCTGCCAAGGCTATGGAAGCCCCCTGAGTTCACTGACTCTGATCATATTTAGACAAGGTTTATTTATTTATTTATTTATTTTATTTATTTATTTTTTGACAGGCAGAGTGGACAGTGAGAGAGAGAGACAGAGAGAAAGGTCTTCCTTTGTCGTTGGTTCACCCTCCAATGGCCGCGGTGGCCAGCACGCTGCGGCCAGTGCACCGCGCTGATCCAATGGCAGGAGCCGGGTACTTATCCTGGTCTCCCATGGGGTGCAGGGCCCAAGGACTTGGGCCATCCTCCACTGCACTCCCTGGCCACAGCAGAGAGCTGGCCTGGAAGAGGGGCAACCGGGACAGAATCTGGCGCCCCGACCGGGACTAGAACACGGTGTGCCGGCGCCGCAAGGCGGAGGATTAGCCTAGTGAGCCACGGCACCGGCCTCTGGCAAAGTTTTAAAAGGACCTGTTCCTGGCCAGCACCATGGCTCACTTGGCTAATCCTCCACCTGCAGCACCAGCAACCTGGGTTCTAGTCCTGGTCAGGGTGCCAGATTTTGTCCCGGTTGGTGGCCCTCTCACTAGTTCTCTCTCTCTCGCTCATTCTCATCTCTGTCTTCTCTTTCACTCTCCTCTTGCCCCTCTCTCCTCTCTCCCCCTCACTCTCTCCCTTTCTCTTCTTCTCTCCATCTCCTGATCTCTCTGTCTCTCTTGATTTCTCTTACGCTCTCCTCCCTCTTTTGCTTTTTCACCCTTTCCCTCCAGTCTGTCAAGTTTTTCCCAATAAACTTTCTCTTAAAAAAAAAAACCTTAAAAAAATACAAAATTATAATATCATTTAACACATTGTACATTTCTCATGAGCCTACCACCATTTTAGGAGGTTTATACATATATATCATATTATTTAATCTTTTCAACAAATCTAGAAATGTGTACATTTATCTTTGTTATATAGGTGAGGACACTGCAGCTTAAAGAATTGTCACAAGTTCAAAAAGCTAATAAGTAGTTATTGTTGAATTTGGATCCAGACAGTGTCACTGAAGACCTGATGCTGTAAATCACCTGCTATGCATTGCTTACCTGCTCCCTGTTCTGAAGCCACAATATGTGGCTTCATTGTATCCCAACTCTGCATTATGATTTTTTATTTCTGTTCCTTTGCTTATATTTGGTTTTCTCTGCAGTGCTTTGTGAGTCACGTGTCAAAATCCACCACAGGCCCAGTTAAAATTTGGTTCTTGCAAGTCTTTTCCTCCTTTGTCAGCTCCTGAAATACTCCCTGTTCTCCTCACCCTTACAATACTGTCACAGAAACATTTACTTCGGTGTTATTTGTAACTTTTCTCCCCAGTCCAGGGATCAGAGTTTGGAGGGCCCATGAGAACTTTCATTCTTCTGCGGCAACTAGCATGGGATTTGAAGTCAGAAGTAAGTTTGGATGCTGCTTTCGCCCGCCATTTTGTAGATGTTGATCTTGAACAAACTTCTCTGTTCTGTGAGTTTGTTTCTTCACCTGTAAAACAAAAACCCACTCACAGAATTGCAATGAGAGATATAAGGTAATACAAGTAAAGTATTGACAGGTAAGTGAGTGTCCCCAATTCTACCTTCTTTCCTACTCCTATTTATTATGAGTATAGATCCTTGTATACATTGGGTAGTCAGTCAAATTATTTTCAAAGAATGAATGACTCTCTATTGGATTGCTTCTTGGCAGGCTCTGCCAGTGTTTCTTGCTATTTCAGTCTTTGCCTGGGGTTTTCCTGATGTTGACCTTCTTTTTCTCAAAATAACATGAACTGGCAATAACTGGCCTACAGTTAAGATGCAAGTTAAGATAACATTTAAGAGGCTGGTATGGCTAACTGGTAAAGCCACTGTCTGCAATGCTGGCATTTCATATGGGTACTGGTTCATGTCCCTGCTACTCCACTTTTGATCCAGCTCCCTGCTAGTGCACCTCAGAAAAGCAGTGGAAGATGGCCTGAGTGTATCCCTGCCACCCACATGGGAGACCTGGATGAAGCTATTTGTTCTTGGCTTCAGCCTGGCTCAGTGCTGGGTGTTGCAACCAGCGGAGGAGTGAACCCCAGTGGATGGAAGCTCTGTCTCTCTTCCTGTCTATCTAACTCTGACTTTCAAGTAACTAAATCAATCTTTTTTTTTAAAAAAAGGATACCAGTTAAGATTCCTGTATTCCACATTGAAGTGCCTAGATTTGATTTCCAGCTCTGTATTCTGATTCCAGCCTCTCACCAGTGCTAACCTACAAAGCAGCATGTTATAGTTCATGTTACTGAGTCCCTGCTACCCATACAGGAAATCTGGATTGTCTTCCCAGCTTCTGGCTCTCACCCTGGCCTAGCCTCAGCCATTGAAGGCATTTGGGGAGTGAATCAACAGATCGTCTCTCCATGTACTTCTCTCTGCCTCTCAAATGAAAAAAAAAAAAAAAGTCGTCTCTAGCCTTGTGATACATTTTTCAGGCTGCCTTACTTTTTCTAGCTGATAGTGCTTCTAATTGGTTCAAGAGATAAACTAATCCTTCCTATTGAATTAGTTGTCTAATGTTACTTTCTCTGAAGAGCAAGTTAATCTTAATCCATTTCAATGCAGAGACTCTCATAAATAATGAATCCTTTGTGGGAGTTTCCTATCAGATTTAAAGGGATTTACTTTGGGGTAGGGAATTTTTAAAGCTGCCATTCTCCTTGTTCATAAAACTAACCCTATTTCCATTTTTCCCTAGTATCTAAGAGCAAATAGGATAGAGTTTGTCCATTAGTTAACTGGGAAGTTGGAAATAGAATTCATCATTGTTGAGATAACTTTTATCTTAACAGATGAAACTTGAAATCCTCTTTCATTTGTAGGTACTACATGGAATAACCATGTTCAGTAGGTCTCAATGGGTGCTGTTATTACTGGATATGGAACTCCATCTCTGATCCAATATCCCTGCCTGCCTGCCGAGCAAGAATCAGGAAAATTCTCTTGAAGCTCTCAGCTTTGAGAGAAATCCATTTTTCTAAGACATTATTCAGTCTCTGTTGGAGTCCACAACTGGGCTTCAAAATAGTGTTTAAAAAGGCCATTGCCATATACATTCTTTAAAAACTTAGTTTTATTTACATATTAGTTTTCTGATGCTCTTTATTTATTTGACACTTGTTTTAATTCTAAGAACAGTTCTTTTAAGTACCTTGGAAAAAGAACAGAAACCTTTCCTTTTGGGTGCTTTGTAATAGCTATACAATGCCAACTCTCTGTGAATGTAATCAAGTGAAGCAATCATTTATACAAAGGAAAATAGAGCTGTTGCTGTAATTAGTGTGAACATACAAAATAAAACAAGGCTAATTACTGGAGGGAAAAAAAGACAGAATGAATTTTGTGAGAAATAGGCCATCTTCCTCACTAGGTGGATTGTGTGTGTGTGTGTGCGTGTGCGCTCACATGTGCACACACTGTTCTCCCAACTCTGGAGAATAGGAATTTTGATGACATTAACACAGCTTATTAATGATCATTGTAACTAACTCCATCCACCTAATTAAATCATCAGCTACAATTGGTAACAGGGGAGTGAAATTTAAATGGAATTGTTCTGACAAAGTAGTTGGCACCACACTCCTAAATATTTAATACTCCCTGTGGCTGGATTAACAGGAATGTTTAAACAGCTATTTAGCCAGGTCTTTCAATGGTGACTGACATTTTCTAGGCCCTAAAAAATTAATTATAAATAAATTTCTGTTTAAAAATCTGTCATTGGGTATAATGTAGACTAAGAAATTATAATTAAATCTATTCTCTTTTACTCTGTTGATAAGAAGCAGAGTCCCTGAAGGAGATTTGTTTATTGTAAGCCATTTATTGGGACAGGGAATTAGAGTAAAATATACATACACACACTCATACATACATACACACACACACACTTAGTCGTGTTAAAAAAGTTAAAAAACTGAAAGACAAATATTTTATCACCCAGGAAGTTTGGTTATTGATTTTCTATATAAAAGTACTATAGTAGGTGGTGAGGATTCAGTTAACAAAACATACATCTAATACAACATCCCTGTTGTATTAGATCAGGGATGTAGATTTTGAACAAATAATTCATAGTTTGATAAATGCTACAAAGAAAAAAAGGGAACTGAGGAAATCTGTAGCTGGCCACTTCCATATGTTGTAGGTCCTACAAGGAGGAAAAGCCATATAAAGTTATGCTCACCCCCACTCCCTGCTCCAGTTTTTTTAATCAGTTCTTATTTCCTAAGCAGTTGAGTACAACCGTAATTTTTTCTTTTTCCTGTTTTTATCTATTTAAACAGGCTTGAATTACATTTCCTCTATGGGTTTGTGGAAAACAAAATATTGGAGTCTTCTTCCTGATACTGAAATAAGAACAAGGTTGGAAGACCTGTGGTGTGTGCCACCAGCAGTTTTCCTTACTTGGTAGGATCAATTTTCTGGTATCTGCAGACTCAAAACTTCCAAGGCAAATAGCTCCTGCTGCTGCTTTTGTGGCTGTTTTCTTCCCTTCTCTGGTTGAAAGCTGGGGCAAAGGAGCTGCTTAGGGCAGCCTTTGTACTCTCAGCAGTGGGGAATACCTGATTGTCTTCCTAAGAGAAGCTGAGGAAGGAACAGGAAGTTAACATTTCCTAACACTAGAGCTTCTTTGCCTCTTACTGAGAAAATCTTCTACCATCTGTCTGCATTATGAATCAGGGCTATTTTTCTGCTGATTCGTAGCAAGGTCAAAGCAAGATTGGATGGCTTTCAGGGTAGCTTTTGTGTGTATGTGTGACTAAGCATTTGAAATCGGTTTTATGGATTACTTGAGACAGAAAGAAAAGTGTCAGGTGACAAAAGGGGAGAGTTTTTTGGGCAGAACAGTATGTTCTGAATTCTTAGGAAATGTTATTCTTGAAGATTGGAGAGAGGTTCAACATGGTTTGAAAGGAGAGTTATTTGAGATGAACCTGGGGAAATAAGAAGAATAATCTTTTTTTTTTCTTTAGACTATGGAGAGATCATAGATTTGTGTATACCAACCCCCCTCCCCCAACACACACACACACAGCATCTCGTCTGGGTTTTTAAAACACAAACTTGGAAACTTTAGAATAGTTTTAGATCTACAGGAAAGTTGCCAAGGCAGTACACATAGTTTTACCCCATAGCCAGTTTCCCTTACTATTAATTTGTTATATTGATATGTTTCTTTTTCATAATTAATGAACCAGTATTGATATACTGTTATTCACCAAATCCATATTTTATTACATTTTCTTAGTTTTTTCTTAATGTCTTTTTTTCTGTTCCAGGATCTTATTCAGGGTACCAGTTTACATTCAGTTGTCATTTCCTTAGTCTCCTTGAATTGCCACAGTATCTCAGATTTTCTTTATTTTTTTTATGATCCAGACAGTTTTGAAAAAAATGATCATGCATTTTGTATATTGCCTCTCCATTGGGATTTGTCTTATTTTTTTATCATAATTGGACAAGGGCTTGAGTTTTTTGGGAGGAAGATTCAAGAGGTGAAATGACATTCTCAACACATCAAATCAAGGGTGTTTCCTATTAATATGATGTTGATATTAACTTTGGTCATCTGGCTAAAATAGTGTTTGTTGGGATTTTCCATTGTAAGGTTGTCTTTTTCTCCTTTCCATGCTATACTCAATAGAATGAAGCTATAGTGAGACGTGTATATTTAAGAATTAGGGAGTTTTACTATATTTCCTTGAGAGTAGAGTAGTCAATTATTTGTAATTCTTCAGCTTGGAAAATTTGTCTCTTCTCTTCTTTTTAGTCAGCTTTATTTTGCTGCTTAAACTGTTCCAATTTTGACCACTGAGAGTTCTTTCAACTGGCTTCTGGTTTCCTCTGACCAACCTATTGTTTTATGTTCATTTGTTTTTCACACTCCTTTGCTCATAGCACTATTATATACTCCATCCTGGCTTACTTTGTATATTCTCTCCCCAGTCCTGGAACCAAGCATTTTGTTGTGGTCTGGCTGGGTCCAGGATGTTATCTCTGATAAAAGAAGGAATTGAAGGATGAAATGTAGGTAAGGGTCAGCAGAGAAGCAAGATGCATGTGTTTAAATATTTTCTTCTGGTGCTTTATTTGAATAGCAGAGAGAGTAAGAGAGAGAGAGAGAGAGAGAGAGAGAGAATCTTCTGTCTGCTGGTTTACTTTCCAAGCAGCTGAAAAAGCCAGGGCTACAGGGTTAGGCCAGGGTGAACCTAGACACCAGGAACTCCATCCTGATCTCCCACATGGGTAGCAGAGGCCCATGTGCTTGAGCTATCCTCTACTGCCTTCCCAGGCACATTAGCAGGAAGCTGAATTGGAAGCACAATAGCTGGGCCTTGAACATGTGCTCTGATATAGGATAACAGCATTGAAAGTGATGGGTTTAACCCATTGTGCCACAACTCCTATCCCCAAAGCTAGATTTATTTACATGTAAAGTGTAAGTACATACTCAGCAAAAAGTGTGGGCTTCTCCCCTTAAAACCAGCACAAGTTAGAAATATGCATATACTGGGGACAGCACTGTGGTGCAGTAGGTTAATCCTCCGCCTGCAGTGCTGGCATCCCAGATGGGCACCGGTTCAAGACCCGGCTGCTCCACTTCCAGTCCAGCTCTCTGCTGTGGCCTGGGAAAGCAGTAGAAGATGGCCCAAGTCCTTGGGCCCCTGAACCCACGTGGGAGACCCCAAAGAAGCTTCTTGGCTGATCCTGGCTTCGGATTAGCGCAGCTCTGGCTGTTGCGGCCAATTGGGGAGTGAACCAGCGGATAGAAGACCTCTCTCTGCCTCTCCTCTCTCTGTGTAACTCTGACTTTCAAATAAATAAATAAACCTTAAAAAAAAAAAACCAAGATTTGAACTGTTCTCTTTATAGGATCTTGAGGCATAGGGGATGGTGTCTAGGGAAGGTTTAATGAGATATTCAAAGGAGGCAGAGTTGAAGGTGGGGTTTCCTTGCATTGGCCTTTTGGGAGGTTATGGCATCAGGTACATGATGGGAATGGGAGTTGGCCATGATCATTTTATTAAAATGACATTATAATGAGTTAAAGACCATCTTAGGTATACAGCTGGCAGCATATGGATATTTCTTTTTTTTTTTTTTTAAAGACTTTATTTATTTGATAGGTAGAGTTACAGACAGTGAGAAGGAGAGACAGAGAGAAAGGTCTTCCTTTCGTTGGTTCCCTTTCCAAATGGCTGCAACAGCCGGAGCTGTGTCAATCCTTAGCCAGCAGCTTGGCACTTCTTCCTAGTCTCCCACATGGGTGCAGGGGCCCAAAGACTTGGGCCATCTTGTACTGCTTTCCCAGGCCATAGCAGAGAGCTGGATTGGAAAAGGAGCAGCCGGGACTAGAACCAGCACCCATCTGGGATGCCAGCGCTTCAGGAGGAGGATTAACCTACTGTGCCACAGTGCTGGCCCCAGCATATGGATATTTCTAACTCATGCTGGTTTTAAGGGGAGAAGCCACAGAAGCTGTTTTCTGCTGCATGGAAGGAGGTGGGGTTTTGATGGTACATGGAAGAGGTGGCAGTTTGGGCAGTACAGGTAGGGCTGCATTGTAGGGACTGGCAACCTCAGATCCTCTTTGCTAGCTCCCTCCCTCCCTACGTCAATTTCTCCAAGGAACTCTGGTTCCCTTTATGGACGAATGTAAGAAAAAATGATATTGCCTCAGTTTTGATCATTGCTTCTGGGGTGTCATTGCTTCTAGGCCTTCTCAACAACCAGAACAGTAAATATATGTGTATGTAATGCCCATGTATATATATGTGTATATATAATCTTTATTTCTTTGTATATCTATTATGTCTATATCAAGCTAAACATGGTCAATAGAGATGTCTTCAATTCCATTTCATTATCGCACGATCACATGGTTTTTCTAGTTTCTTGTTGGTATTTGTAACTTCCTACTCCAACAGAGTACTCCTACTCCTACTACCTGCCATCAATCAACTCAACTGATTACTCAGTTTTACATACAAAGCAGTTTCAGAATAATCCACACTGTTCTCTTTCTCATGTTTTCTGATCTAGAGGACATGCATTTTATAGTGGTCTGAGTTAAATCTCCAACTGTCTGTCTGTCTTCTTTTCTTATTATTCTGTATCCATCTGTCCATTCATTCATCCATCCATTTTTTCATTTATCCAATTAACATATTTTTATAGAGCTAAGTGAGTCATGTTTTCTTTTAGAGTAGTGTTATCAATGGTAGATTTGTGTAGAAAAAACTATGTTGCTTATTATAGCAGACTCTCTCTTAGAGATGAATTCCATTAATTGATTAACCAGATTAATTATGTTTTCCATTCCTCTTTCAAACTTTTCATTTGTTACTTTTGGCATATTGAAACCATTCAATGAGTGGGCTTTTCTTTGTTATGCTCATGTATATCTATTTCCACCATTTGAGTTTTGTACAAATTAAGCAAAAAATTCATTCTCTTTGTTTCTAAAACTGTTTGACATTCTTTTAAATTTTACTGTAGTTACATGATTTTATTAAATATTTTACAAACTAAGAAAATTAGCCAGGAAAAGAATAAGAATTAGTAAAATTAAAGAATTAAGAAACTTCTTTTTTTTAAAGACTTTATTTATTTATTTGACAGGTAGAGTTACAGACAGTGAGAGAGAGAGAGAAAGAAAGGTCTTCCTTCCATTGGTTTACTCCCCAGTTGGCCACAACAGCTGGAGCTACGCTGATCTGAAGCCAGGGGCCAGCTGCTTCTCCCTGGTCTCCCATGCGGGTGTAGGCCCAAGTCCTTGGGCCATCTTGCACTGCTATCCCAGGCCATATCCCAGGCCACAGCAGTGAGCTGGACTGGAAGAAGAGCAGCCAGGACTAGAATCAGTGTCCATATGGGATGCCAGTGCTGCAGGCAGAGGATTAACATAGTGCGCCATGGCATGGGCCCCAGAATTAAGAAACTTCTAAAGAAGAGTATAGATATGGATATATTTCATATACCACCTGTTATTTGAGCAATGTTTCCCTTGGGTCTCATTCCTTTACTAGGTAGTTAGACCTATGATGATTGTGTCTGTATTGAACATATACACACTTTTTTCTTGTCACTATTTCCTAAACAATATAGTGTAACAATTATTTACATAGAATTTATATTGCATTAGGTATTAAAAGTAATATTGAGATAATTTAAAGTAAATGGGAGGATGTACATGGGTTATATGGAATGATTAGTCTATTTTTTTTTTTACAAGGAACTTGAGAATTCATGGCTCTTGGTATTTGAGAGAGGTCCTGGAACCAATTCCCTGAAAATAATAATGGATGACCATATTAGACATTCTCACTTAAACTCACAACTGTCTCATGACATATGGTCTATTCTTATTTACCAATGAGGAAAATGTGGCTCAAAGCTACTGGGCCAGTCACAACTAGTGAATGGGAGAGGTATGGATAGATATTGCTGCAGTGTGTCAGACACAATCCTCCCAGGCTAGAATGCAATTTCTAATAAAGCCTAAGAGGCAGCTTGCATTTAGCCTGGCAGATAAGATGCCTACATCTCACATTGGAATACCTAGGTTTTATTCCTGGATCTGACTCCTAACTTCAGCTTCCTGCTAATGCAGACCCTGAAAGGCAGCAATGATGACTCAACTAGTTGGGTTCCTGAGATATACATGGGAGACCTGACTTGAATTCCCAGCTTCATCATTGGCCCATTGCTCAACATCATGGGCATCTGGGGGGTGAACCAGCAGATGAGAACTTTCTCTCTGTTGCCCTCTCAAAAAAGAAAAAAGAAGAAGAAAGAAGGAAGGAAGGAAGGAAGGAAAGAAGGAAGGAAGGAAGGAAAGAAAGAAAGAAAGAAAGAAAGAAAGAAAGAAAGAAAGAAAGAAAGAAAGAAAGAAAAATAAAGAAAAAAAAGGAAGGCAAGTAAGTTAAGGGTAGGGTAGGGTAGGGTAGGGCAGGGCAGGACAGGGCAGGGCAGGGCAGGGAAGGGAAGGGAAGGGAAGGGAAGGGAAGGGAAGGAAGGAAGGAAGGAAGGAAAAAAAGAGAGAAAAGCTGGACTTACTTTACTGACTGATATAACCTTAAATAACAGGCATATTCCAATTTTCCTTATAGATTTATTGACTGATTTTTTTTTGATAAAATTCTTGTTTAATTTTCTGGAAAGGGAGGAGATAATAACTTTCCTGAGATTATTGTATCCTTTGTGAAGTAATGCCTTTACTTGTATATTTCATCCATTTATATTTCAAAAGTGTTTTTCTTCAGTATTTTGGAATTTAAAAGAATCTGTTACTCAGTATACGCTATTGATTCGATATGTTTTGGTAATATCTTTTCACTAATTTCCAAAGTAGAGTTTTGCAGGCTGTCCTCACAAGGCAGTCTATTAATGTAAGTGATCACAATATGAAAAAGATGACGGTCCCATTGTTTAATGTTGATGGCATTTCAAGTGGATAACCTCTAGGATTTTGTGTACTGCTTGTGTAAACACATGAAATTATTGTTACAGAGAGCTTTGCCATTTTCTTTTACTTGTATTTCCAAATGCAAGTGTGCACGTGTGAATATATGTACACATGTATGTATTTTATTGTGTTACTTTTAGTCACTGAAAAGTAACTTCATCTGTCTTGTTTAGATGCTGCAACAATGTCAAGAACATCCATGGCTGGTTTAAAGACCCTTTGTAAGTGAAAGTGAAAAATCCAATAAATAAGTGCTAATAACCATTCTACTCATTTTTGTATTTTGTCAGTGCTGAAGATTTGGGGGCTTGGTAATGATTTGAAATTGCAAAGAGATCCTATGAATATTGATTTGTAGATAAGTTTGAAACCAAACACCAAGAAAATCAACAAATCTTTGTTATAGTTGTATTACTTTCAAATGATGGATTGTCAAATAAAAGGTCATGAATATGACAGTTTAGTTTTATATTAATCAGATCCAGTTTTATTACCACCACAGAAACTTCTTGGGTCATGATCCAGTGAGTCTGTGACCCTGAGTCTCATAAATATAGTTTAATAATGTCCACGTGAAGTTATTAATATTGTCTGTGGTTTTCCTCTGGTGTTAAATTCTGCACTGCTATTTGTGGTTTGTTCTGAATTCTTTTTTTGGAATTCATTGTGTTCCTGAGATCCTGTGCTAATATGCATCTTTGAATTGCAATCTTCCATTTTGAGAGGCATAGTGACTCTTTGGCCTCTGGGCAGTAGTCCAGAAACACAAATGTTTCGTATTCTCATTATATAGTTTTTCCCCTTGTGCCCATAAATGTTCAACTATGGGGAATTGTTGAACCAGCTTTTAATCTCTAAATCTCAATTTCTTTCTGTAAATTGGGAATATTAGCAATACATATCTCATAGTGTTATTGTGAAGATTAAATATGTTGTCATGTGAAGCAAAATGAGGCAAACTGTCATCCACTAACGTCATTAGTACTCTCAGAATTGGGTAATAGACTACAGCAATACCCATACTCATTTTAATTTGCCAATGTGAGCATTTGTGTTTGCCTACCTTTAAGAACTTTTTTCCCATTCAAAATGTCTATTCTTGGGCCTCAGTATCAGACAGTAAGTAGCAATTTCTGAAAGATCCATTAATTTTTAGATGCCACTAACGTACCATTGAGTAAACTACCGGGTTCTCCGAATGATGTCCTAGAAGAGTTAACACTTTTTCAAAAGGGAAAAGAGGTTAAACCCCATCTCACTAGTATTTTCAGTAATGCAATTTTTAGTAATGCAAGCCTTCATTGATAGCTTTGAGGAATACACTATATTTTTAATTCTCCCTCTAAAAGGACTGTTACTGCTCTAGCACTGAATTGTTTGTTGGTTTCCATCAACGAGAATAATTCTAGCAAAGACTGACAAATGCCTTTTTCTGACTCTTGTATTTCCTTTCTATTATGTGATTTACCATTTTATTGATTATGAAAAAGCTGAATCATCAAAGAGTTTAATAAAAGTTAAATAAAAGAATTAAGTAAAATGAAGAAACATAGCTTCTGTCACAGTCTTAAAGGGTACCGTGAGATTTTTTCCACCCCTGTCAGTTTACACAGCTCAAGGAAGTGCTAATTATCAGGATAATTTTTGGGCTGTGAGTAGGAAAGAGGGAAGGAAGAAGAGAAGACTGTCCTTCTGAATTTTTCAGTATATATCATTTACTGTAACACTGGAAATGAGACTTATGAAAATAAAAAGGAAAGTTGTTTATGAACTTTAGTAATTTTTGAGGGTAATATATTAAATGTGAGCTGGTAGTCTGCCCTTTTATTTGATGGATGATAGTATTTGTTTCTTTCTCACTTTATCTCTCACTTCATTTGTGAAGTAGTAGGAGATTCTTTTCCACAAATTCACAGTCTTTTCCTAGGGGGGATTTGCTGTGTGCAGCCAGCAAAAGCATTGCCTTCTTTCCATTTGTACTGGTCACTGATTTTACCCGAAGGGACAACAGTCTGATAATTAACCCACATCCAGGTTTCCAAGTACAATTTTAACAGTGACCCTGATGTGCTCTTCTGCACGTATGTTTGATGTGATGTGTCCAGTTGTACCCTGGTTGGGAGATGAACTCACTTTTGGGTCTACTGGATTAAAACCCCAAGACTTTTGAATGATATCTGGGGATGCTAGTCTTCAATGCTGCTGATGATTTTAGGCACAAAACTTTGATTTACAGTAAAACTTGCCACATGTTAGAGGACCACAATGCCTTCACTGCTGTTAGGAAAGTGCAATGTGACATGTCTGCAGAAGGTTTTGCCCAAGGTTCTCCATTATTCGGGGAAATGCTTATTCTATTTTATTTTCATCTTTCCTAGTTACACCTGATCTTGGTGAGGTTTCTTTTTCTCTGCTCTTGGCCAGACTGCCATCCTCTACATCATTAACCCTAAACTCTAGGGAACTGATCCCCTGACAGCATCTTTGATATTAGATTAGATCCCTTCCAGGCTGCATTTAATTGACTGAGTTCCTAGGGGGACTAGCTGGCTCCTGCTCCCTCTCTCTATTTTACCTGGCCACTTTTCTTTAGTAGCTGGCTTGCAAATTCACTGTGCCTCCATGAAGAAGGAAGTACAACAGATAAAACAAATGCTATGATTCTGAATTCTTTTTTCCTCTTCTAATAACATGTCTACAGATACACCTGTCAATGAACTGCTTTGTTCTTTTTGAATCCTCTTCCTCCAAGTAGTAAGAAATGTCCTTCATATTGCACCTTACTTTTTTTTTTTTAAATGAAAGAGTAGTGGCAATTAAAACACTCATTCTTTTTCCTTGGTATAAATGTCTTTACTTCTATCTTTTAAATTTTAAAAATCATTTTGTTTTTAAAATGACTTTTGCATTCTGAATAATTTTGCTGATCTTTTGGATTTTTTTTGCAATGATTAAAAACTATCCTGTTTTCCAACAAATGTAAAAACAATGCATACTCAAGGTCAAAAATTTAAACATAGAGATATATAGTGTGGAGAGGGAAAGGTTCCTATAATAATAGCCTCTCTCTCTATTTTGAAAAAATGAAGCTAACATTTATTTTTAATGTATAAATCTCTTAGTTTTTTTCTGTTGGTAATGTCAATTTTTATTGTAATATCACTCTAATAATTACAAAATTAGTTTGGAGGTAGTTGCTGAAATTCATTAGTATTTCTTCTCTAAATGCATCTGGAGACTCTTAAGCAAACACTCTAGAGTCTAGTTTTAATTGGGATTTTTTTATTTATTAAAATTGAGTTGAATCACTGAAATCCCTCCTTCTGAGTCCCTTCTGTCTCTCCTGTAGAATTCTCAATATTCCATAAGTTATCTGATGTCACGAGCCCTTAATCCTCCTTAAAATGCTGGCTCAGGGTTAGTCCCACACAAATGCATTGAGTGAAGGCATTGCTATTTACTACCAGTGTGGCCTTGGGAACATGCCCTCATCATCAAAAAGGGAAGAATGATGATTACTATGGCTACTAATTCTTGAAATTCTCTTTGTAGTTGAGTGATTGTAATCAGTAGAGTATAAGACCTACCTGCAAAGCGACGGTTTCCTTTCCCCTTCTGGAAGAAACAGAGCTCTGATGTTAAGTCAGCATGACCACAAGCACTTTCTAACTCCCCGTAAACACTGCTTCACCCTAAGGCCAGACTATGTGAGCTCCCACGCCCAGTACTATGACAAATTTCTTCTATAGTTTATTTTTTCTCCTGATGTAAGACAATTAGTCATGACGTCATGCGTGAGCGCCTGCATTGCGTGTGTGCCTGCATTGCGTGTGTGCAGGTGGGCGTCACGGGCTTCCTCCCTGGGCCACCTTGGTTCTCGCTGGCGCCATGCTCAAGAGGCCTCGGTTTTCTCCCGCTGGAAACAGGCCTGGCGTTTGGCTGCCAGAACCCTGAGTTCCCGCTGCTACCTCGCTGGCTCCTCCTTCTCAGCCTCTGTTTGTGGTTCCTCCTCGTTTTCTCACGTGTCAGGGTCGCGGTGCCTCGGGCCCCCCCTGTGCTGGCGAGCCCTTCAGTACCTTGCGTGGCGCAGACTCTTGCTGCCCAGGCTCCCGGGACCTTCAGTGGCCTGGGTTTTTCCAGGAGGTCCCCAAGCTCACGTTTTAGAGCTTCCTCGAAGTCCCTGTCCTGAGCCAGAGAGTGTGCAGAATTTGGTTTCCTCCTGCACCGCCAGCGTGCCGGGAGCCACACTCCTGCCTCTCAGGTGAGGCCAGTGGTCGTACGGCTTTCCTCTCCGCACAGCAGCCAGGTATGAACCAGGGTCTCCTGTTTCCTAAATGCCTCACAGCGAAACTTTGATTGCTTCAGGAGCTTCCCTCTCTTTGGCTCCAGGGCCTGGGTTTGTGTTGCCATGTTTAGCACAGACAGGTTCCCTACTACCTGGATCGTAATCTTGGAATCTCCTTCCGGGTTTGCAAGGCTCAGGCTGTTAGGCAACGTCCATGTTCTAGACAAGGTGGAAGCCAGGGTTGGTAAACCCTACAACTGATGGCCGAGTCTGCACGAGGAGCCCGGCTTGGCGCAATTTCCCCTCCTGGTCTGAGCCCAGTGGTGGTTAGCTCGACCCAGTGCCCCTGCAGACGGAACTCATGGAGGAACTGACCGAGTGATTCATGAGTAGTAGTTAAGACTGAGTTTCTCGTGATGAAGCGGGGAGAGGGGAGAGGAAGTGGGTGAGGGGAGGGCCACGGGAGGGAGGGAGGTGGGGGGGGGGGACCACAACAATGCAAAAGATGCATTTTATATTCTACTTAAAACTATTGGTTGAGCGCTGTAATTAATACACAATTACTCTTAGGTGTTTAATTAATGCTATAACTAGTACTCAAATAGTATTTTACACTTTATGTTTCTGTGTGGGAGCAAAATGTGGTAATCTTTACTTAACATATGCTAAATTGATCTTCTGTATATAAAGATAATTGAAAATTAATTGTGATGTGAAGGGGAGAGGGAGTGGGAGAGGGGAGCGTTGTGGATGGGAGGGAAGACACGGGGGCGGGGGGAGGAGGCTATTGTGGTCCATAAGCTGTACTTTGGAAATTTATGCTCATTAAATACATTTAAAAAAAAAAAAGACTGAGTTTCTGCTCTTTTCTTTAAGTGGCCCATCACATCCAGGAGTGTCTTTGTGGTAAGAATACCGATCTTCTCTGCGAGTGAGATCCCAGTGGAAAGAACGGGTCATCAAAGAAGGAGGTACCTTTCTCTGAAGGGAGGAGAGAACTTCCACTTTGACCATGGCCTTGTCTAAATATGATCAGAGTCGGTGAACTCAGGGGGCTTCCATAGCCTTGGCAGCTCATGACAAGAGCCTAGGGTGATTCCTGAGGCCATAAACAAGAGTGTCAATTTGTTAAGTCAACAACAGGAGTCACTGTGCACTTACTCCTCAGGTAGGATCTTTGTCCTTAGTGTGCTGTACATTGAGATTTAATGCTATAAGTAGTACTCAAACAGTATTTTTCACTTTATGTTTCTGTGTGGGAGCAAACTGTTGAAATCTTTACTTAATGTATGCTAAACTGATCTTCTGTATATAAAGAGAATCGAAAATGAATCTTGATGTGAATGGAAGGGGAGAGGGAGTGGGAAAGGGGAGGGTTGCGGGTGGGAGGGATGTTATGGGGGGGAAGCCATTGTAATCCATAAGCTGTACTTTGGAAATTTATATTCATTAAATAAAAGTTAAAAAAAAAAAAGAATACCGATTTTAGCTCCACATCTAACAGGGCTTTACCCATGCAGTGTTTTGTTCCCTGTATGCACCATTTTCCCAGCAGCTCCTGGAACCTGCTGGCCTTGCATAACTGTACCGTACTCCCATTGAAAAACAATGTGTTCCTTGTCTGCCTACCTCAGTCCCAGCCGCCAGTATCCTTTGGTTCCCTGTTTTGTGTGACTTTTTTAGATGGGTCACATCAGAGGATTCATGCAGTAATTGTCCTGTGATTTATTTCACTTCCTACAATGTCTTCTGGGTTCACCCATGTGTTTACAAATGGTAGAAGCTCCTTCCTTTTTAGTACTGAACAATATTCTATTATGTATGTGAATATGCCAGAATTTCTTTATCCATCCAATCCAAAGGCTGGTCCTTTGGATTGTTCCTATGGCTTGGCTATTTGGAACAAGGCTGCACTGATGGTGGGATGGCAGAGATCTCTATGTCCTGATTTTGGCCTCCCTGGATGTGCACTGCAGAGTGGGATTGCCAAGTCATGTGATTGTTCTGGATTTAATTTCTTGAGTGACATCCACATAGATTTATAGCACCTGCACCATTTAGCTTCCCCCACAACAGGATACAAGGCTCCTGTTTCCCCACAAACCTCCCAATACCTGTCATCCTGCTTTCTCTTGATAATAGTATCTTAATGGGTTTGAGTTGGCTATTGTAGTCTTCGTTTGGTTTCCCTGATGATTAGTGATGTTAAGCAGCTTTTTATGTACATGTTGGCCATTATTATGTCTCCTTTGGAGAAATGTTTATTCAAGCCCTTTGCCCATTTAAAATATCAGACTCTTTATGTGTGTATGTATGCATTTATTAGTAATTGACTTATAGAAATTCATTACATATTTTGGAAATTAGCCCCTTAGCAGATGCATGGTTTGCAAATATTTTCTTCATTTCCTTTGCACTCCATTGATGGTTTTCTTAGTTGTGCAGAATGGCGTGATACAGAAAAAAAATCATTCATACTTTGTATGGAAAATAATTGTATATAATTATTCTGTACAACATATTGTTTTGAAATACTTGCATATTTACATTGTAGAATAGCTAAATTGAGCTTATCAGATGTATATATTGCCACACATACTTTATTTGTGTGGTATCACTTAAAATTGACTCTCAGCAGTTTTCACATACATAATATATTGTTGACTGTACACACCATCTTATACAATAGAAATCTTGAGCTTATTTCTCCTATGTGAAATTTTGCACCATTTGACTAGTGTCTTCTTAATCTCCCCCTCTGTCCTAGTCTCTCAGAACCAGCACTCTACTCTCTACTTCTATAGATTCAGATTTTTAAAACTCCACACATAAGAGATCATGCAGTATTTGTCTCTTTGTACCTGGCTTATTTCACTTAAAATAATGTCCTCTGGACCTGGCTTATATCACTTAAAATAATGTCCTCTGGGTTTGCCCATGTTATTGCAAGTAATAAGGATTTCCTTCTTTTTAAAGACTGAATAGTATTTCATTGAGTATATATACCACATTTTCTTTATGCATTTCTGTGTTGATGAATACTTAGGTTGATACCACATCTTGGCTACTACAGAAATGCTTCAGTGAACATGAGAGCACAGGCATCTCTCTCTCTCTCTTTTTAAGATTTTATTTATTTTATTTGAGAGATAGAGTTACAGACAGTGAGAGGGAGAGACAGAGAGAGAGGTCTTCCTTTCGTTGGTTCCCTTCCCAAATGGCTGCAACGGCTGGAGCTGCGCCAATCCTTAGCCAGCAGCTAGGCGCTTCTCTCCAGTCTCCCACTTGAGTGCAGGGGCTCAAGACCTTGGGCCATCTTGTACTGCTTTCCCAGGCCATAGCAGAGAGCTAGATTGGAAGTGGAGCAGCTGGGACTAGAAACAGCGCCATATGGGATGCTGGTACCACAGGCAGAGGGTTAACCTATTTCACCACGGTGCAGGCCCCAGGCATCTCTTTGATATACTAATTTCACTGCTTTTGGGTACATATGCAGTAGTGGAATTTCTGGGTTATATATTCATTCTATTTTGATTTTTTGAGGAACTTCTAATCTGTGTTCTATAATGGCATTACTAATTTATATTCTCACCAACAGTGTACAAGGATTTCTTCCTCCCCCCACATCGTTGCCAATACTTTCCTTTTATCTTTTTTTAATAGTAGCCATTCTATTAGATATGAAAGATATCTCATTGTCTTTTTGGCTTGCATTTCCCTGATGGTGAGTGATTTTGTGTATTTTTCTTATGAATTTTGGCTACTTGTATTTCTTCTTTTGAGAAATGTCTGTTCAGAAACTTTGCCCATTTTTAAGCTGAGCTGTTTGTTTCCTTACTTTCCAGTTCTTTAAGTTTATGTAGTTAGGAATTAGCTGCTTATCACATGTATGTTTGAAAATATTTTTTCCCATTCTGCAGGTTGTCTCTTCACTCTCTTGATTGTTTTCTTGGCTGTGTAAATGCTTTTTTATTTAGCATAATTTCATGTGATTATTTTTGCTTTTTCTTTTTTTTGCCTGTGTCTTTGGGTTTATTTTCAAAAAGTCATTGCTCAGACAAGCGTTATGAAGCTTTTACCTTAGCAGTTTTATAGTTTCAATTATTACATTTATGTCTCTTATCCATGTAGACTTAATTTTTGTTTAAACTGTGAGATAAGGGTCTAGTTTCATTCTTATGCATATGGATATTAATTGTCTTAACAGCATTAATTAAGGAGACTCTTCTTCCCTCACTGTGTATTCTCCACACCTTATCCAAAATCAGTTGACTGTAAATGCATGGATTTATTTATGGTATAAGTATTCTATTCCGTTGGTTGGTGGGTCTCTTTTTAGGCCAGTACCTTGCTGCTGTGAGTTTGTATCTTTGTAGTCTGTTTTGAAGTCATGTAGCGTGATACCTGCAGCTTTATTCGTTTTACTTTGACAATTCAGTGTGTTTTGTGATTCCCTATGAGATTCAGGATATTTTTTGTATTTCTGTAGGACCCCAAAAGCGGTGTCCTCTTGTGACGACCCCAGAAACACAGACTCCAGACCAGACGATGCAAAAGAACAGGAGGTAATTTTATTTCATTTGCGCAAATGGGCCCTCTACTGCTGCAAGCAGCAAGCAAGCGAGAGGAGCCCCGAACAATTATTTTTCACAGCTTTTAAAGGGCAAAACCACAAAATTAACATACTATAGGCTGGCGTAAGTTCATTGGATAATTTTCAGTAGCGGGCCTTATATGGCAGTCTAAAAGTGGTAATGTCGGTGGAAAAGTACTAGGTCAAAGGGATACATTAGGGGAGGGGGTCTCTAGGAGAGACGAATAGGTTGCTACGTGCCGTGCGTGCCTTGCAGTTTTCTTTGTTAACCTTGAGCAAGCGTAGGGAAGGGGCTTATCTACAAGGCAGGATGTTCTGTGTATCTCTGGTTAGTAGCTGACTGCTTTCTTTGTGAACCGGTTTACTCCCCTATTTTCCAAGGCCGTTCCATCACAGCCCGCTTCTTTCATTTCTACAGAAAATGTCCTTGGAATTTTGATGTGGATTGCATTGAGTCTGTTGATCACTTTAGGTAGTTATGAACATTTTAACAATATTTATTCTTCCAATATGTAAACAAGGAATATCTTTACATTTATTTGCATCTTCTTCCATTTACTCCATCAGTGTTTTATAGATTTTAGCATACAGGTCTTCATCTCCTTGGTTCAGTTCATTCCTAAGTATTTTATCTTTTGGAAACATAAATAGTATTGTTTTCTTTTTTTAAGTAGTTTATTGTTACTGTGTTGAAGTGATGCTGATTTTTCTTTGTTCATTTTTATATCCTGAAACATTTCTGAATTTGTTTCTTAGCTCTGACAAGTTTTTGATGGAGTCTTTAAGGTTTTCTAATTATAAGATTGCCTTGTCTGCAAACAGGAGCAATTTAATTTCTTTCTATCCAATTTGTATGCCTTTTGTTTCTTTCTCTAGCCTAATTGCCAGTGTTAGGACATCTAGCGCTGTGATGAATAGAGGAGGTTATCCTAGGCTTCCTTGTCTCATTGGATCCAGATTTTGATGGTAACATTGAAGATATGACAGTGAATTAAAAAACAAGTTTGTGCTAGTTAACTGGAAGTTACCTGAGTAAATTTCTCGTGTATTATGCTTGTTTCTTAAATCTCTACAAATTAGATGAAATGCTTTGGGCAATAATTCTTGCCTCTAGTTTCTTCTGTATTTTAGGATGAAGAATTTCCCCTACTCCTTTTCTGTTATCCTTGGAGGAGACGCACTCATGAGACACTGATTCTTCTCAAGTGGATAGAAGTTGGGGGATCGTTTGAACTTGCTGAGCTCTAGGCAGACAAGGGATCTTTTGGAAATGTTATTATATCACAACATCAAGACAAAACTTGAAGATTCTACTCAAGTCTTTTAGTTCCTCCAGGCATGAAAAAGATATTTCTAGAAAAATCATAACATCAGGCTGACTATAAATTACATCTGTCCCAAAGCACGGCATGCCTAATTTTTGAAATTGATGATGGAAAAATAGATGAAAGGAGCATGAAGATGGTAATATTATAACCTTTTTTCATTTTTTTATGCAAACACTCCAGATAAATAGGCTTTTCCTTTCCTTTTGTGTACAGTTTAAAACATTCTTAATTAACTTGAACCATATGAAGACCTAAGGAAAGTTAATAGAATTGCGAATTTATTGGAGTTGCCCATTGAAGTCATTCTGTAATACCTGCAGTATTTGGCACCTGTAAGCACTTGGGGAATGATTCTCTTATCTTGGTGGATGATCCTGACACCTCACAGTGACTTCTTATTGCCTTATTCATATTCTTTCTTTAAACCTCAAATGATTCTTGTCATTCCTCTGAAATTGCAGATTATCACTTTGTTGTTGCCGCTCCTGTCTTTATCTGTGGTGACCTTATTATTCCTATAGTAAATGAGATTGAGTCCCTTGAAGTGAGGATAAGGAATGCTCAGTTCACAAATAGAACTTGTTTCTTCTTCTTTTTTTTTTTAAGATTTTTATTTATTTGGTCGGCGCCGCGGCTCACTAGGCTAATCCT
This sequence comes from Oryctolagus cuniculus, assembly GCF_964237555.1. NCBI lineage: Eukaryota > Metazoa > Chordata > Mammalia > Lagomorpha > Leporidae > Oryctolagus > Oryctolagus cuniculus. Next base: position 50,526,677 of record NC_091437.1, read on the forward strand.
CTGCCTGAGGTGCCAGCACCCAGGGTTCTAGTCCCGGTTGGGGCGCCGGATTCTGTCCCGGTTGCCCCTCTTCCAGGCCAGCTCTCTGCTGTGGCCAGGGAGTGCAGTGGAGGATGGCCCAAGCACTTGGGCCCTGCACCCCATGGGAGACCAGGAGAAGCACCTGGCTCCTGCCATCGGATCAGCGAGGTGCGCTGGCCGCAGCGCACCGGCCGCGGCGGCCATTGGAGGGTGAACTAACGGCAAAGGAAGACCTTTCTCTGTCTTTCTCTCTCACTGTCCACTCTGCCTGTCAAAAAAATTTTTTTTATTTATTTAGTTTAGAGGAAGCTCTACAGAGAGAAGGAAAGTCAGAGAAGAAGGCCTTCCATCTGCAGATTTACTCCCCAAGTGTTCACAACAGCTGGAGCTGGACAGATGTCAAGCCAGGATCCAGGAACTTCTTCTGGGTTTCCCAGGTGGGTGCAGGAGCCCAAGCACTTGGGCCATCTTCCACTGATTTCCCAGACCATAAGCAGAGAGCTGGATTGGAAGAGGAGCAGCTGGGACATGAATTGATGCCCATATAGGATTCTGGTGCCACAGAAAAAGGCTTAGCCTACTATGCCACAGTGCCGGCCCTACAAAGAGAACTTTTAAAAAAAGGTTTGTTTATTTGGAAATCAGAGTGGCAGAGAGAGAGAGAGAGAGAGAGACAGAGAAAGAACTTCATCTGCTACTTTGCTCCCCAAATGACTACAACAGCTAGGTCTGAACCAGGCCAAAACCAGGAGCCTGGAACTCCATCTGGGTCTCCCACATGAGAAGCAGGTACACTCACCTGGGCCATCCTCCACTGCTTTCCCATGCATGTTAATACGTAGCTGGGGGCCGGTGCCACGGCTCAATAGGCTAATCCTCCACCTAGCGGCGCTGACACACCGGGTTCTAGTCCCAGTCGGGGCCCCGGATTCTGTCCCAGTTGCCCTTCTTCCAGGCCAGCTCTCTGCTATGGCCTGGGAGTGCAGTGGAGGATGGCCTAAGTGCTTGGGCCCTGCACCCCATGGGAGACCAGGAGATGCACCTGGCACCTGCCTTCGGATCAGCGTGGTGGGCCAGCTGCAGCGCACTGGCCGTGGCGGCCACTGGAGGGTGAACCAACAGCAAAGGAAGACCTTTCTCTCTATCTCTCTCTCTCACTATCCACTCTCTGCCTGTCCAAAAAAAAAAAAAAAAAAAAAAAAAAGCGTAGCTGGATCGGAAGCAGAATAGCTGGGACCTGAATTGGCACTCTGATATGGGTTGCTGCATCACGATAGGTACTGTAATTCTAAGGGCCACAACAGTGACCCTACAAATAGTACTTTAAACTTAGGCCTCTCAATGGGTATTCCCTATACTGCAACTGTTGGTTAGCTTTTCCAGTCGGTGTTTTTGTCCCTAACCTTGAAAAAATCGAGGGAAGTTTTATTAGGCATTTTTTGGAGGGTAACGTGTTTGGCATGATCCAGTTCCATATTTATAATTGTCTCCTCATTCACAAGAATCAGAAATTCAGGGTTGGTTAAACACCTTCATTCTTTTCCTGCTTTTGAATGACTATCATTTATTCAAATATATTTATTTCATGTCTCTTATTTCTTAGGAGTTCTTTTAATATTGGCTACTTCAAAATTCTACAGGAAAATAGAATTAACATCTGTTTATTAACTGTTTTATCATTATGCAAAAATTAGAAATTCTGCATAGATTTTTAAAAATACGTGTTTTCTGAAGCTGGCATTGTGGCATAGTGGGTAAAACTGCTTCCTCTAATACTGACATTTCATATGTACACTTGTTCATGTCCCAGCTGCTTCACATCCAATTCAGCTCCCTGCTAATGACCTGGGAAAAGCAGCAGAAGACGGCTGAAGTGTTTGGGCCCCTACCAGCCATGTGGGAGACCCCTGAAGCTCCTGGCTTTTGCCTTTGGCCTAGCTGAGCCCTGACCATTGTATCTACTTCAGGGGGTGAACCAGTGGCTGGAAGAACTCTCTTTCTCTCTTTCTATCTCTTCCTCTCTTTCTCTCTTAACTCTGATTTTCAAATGGATAAATAAGTCTAAAAACAATATATATATTTTCCATGAACTTTTTGAAGACTCCTCATATGTAGGAATTTCAACTTTTTTTTGCACCAAATAAACATCTTTTAATTTCATTTTCCATGAACTTTTTGCTCAAATTGAGAAAAGACTAGTTCCCCATCCTAATGAAGTACTTACTTTAGTGAAAGAAATAGAAAGTAAACAAGAAAAAGAATAACTGTAATTATTCTAGAAAGGATGTGGTAGATATAAAGAGTACTCCAGAATAGTGAAGTTGACTCCAAAGCAGAGAAATGCAGTAAAGGGTCGCTCTGTGACTGTGTAAAGATGGTTTCAGATAGAGGAAAGAGAAAGTATGAGACCAAGCCAGGAAAGAATCTATTCTGTTCACTCCACAACCTGGAAGGCCAAGTAGGTGGAGATGGAACAAATGGAAAGCATGATGGCTCAGAAGAATCCAGAGTGGTAGCCACAATCCAGACTCTACCAGGCTCTGTGGGCCATGAAAGGAGGTTGCAATTTAAATCTGTTGAAAACAATTCCCATTTAAGAATTTTTATCTTAAGGGCCAGCACTGTTGTAGCAGGTAAAAGGCACCTCTTGCAGTGCTGGCATCCCATATGGGCTCTGGTTCAAGTCCTTGCTGCTCCACTTCTGATCCAGCTCTCTGCTATGGCCTGGGAAAGCAGTAGAAGATGGCCCAGGTCCTTGGGCCCCTGCACCCGTGTGGAAAGACCTGGAAGAAGTTCCTGGCTCCTGGCTTTGGATCGGTGCAGCTCTGGCTGTTGTGGCCAGTTGGGGAGTGAACCAGCGGATGGAAGACCTCTCTCTCCCTGCCTCTTCTTCTCTCACTGTGTAACTCTGACTTTCAAATAAATAAATAAATAAATCTTTTAAAAAAAAGGAATTTTTATCCTAGCCAACCAGAAGGAAGTGGTATGGAGCCTTGATGTTTCAGGCGAAGAAGCTGAAAAAAAAAAAAAAAAAAAAGGAAAAAGATGCTGGACCACTTGCAAAATGGTGCTTCATGACAGAAGAGGTGGATGAAGAAGAGAAACCATATTCCTGGTCCTGTTTGCAAGGGCAAGTGGGAAAACAAGGAACTGATTCTTACCATCTTCCTGAAGATAATTTCAGGACAAGACATTTAATTCAGGGCTTGAGAATGCTGATGCCTCCTGCTAAAGTAGAGAATAAAACCATAAAGATAAATTATTTGTGATTAATGGGGTCTGTGAAATGAAAAACTGCAATACAGGCATCTATTTTGAAGCTAAGAAAAAACAGGATCTCTGTATTTATGGCCTCCAAATTCACCTCATGTGTCATCTGCTAAATTTGTTGTTCAAAATGTTCATACCCTAGCTGAACTAAAGATGACTGGAAACTGTTTGAAACTTTTGTCCTTTGATTTTGCTTTTGGTAAATTACCACATTATGCTTTGTTAACTCTTGATTTCGATTTTAGTACACTATGGTATCATCTCGAAGCCAACCATTATGAACCATGTGTTTACTTTCTCCATTTTGGATGATAGGATGTGGTTAGAGAATTTTCAGATCGTGGAATGTGCTACTCTTTTAGAAATAGGACCTCATTTTGGCTAAAATCTCATAAAGATTTTTCCAGGGAAGTTTTGGAGGACCAACTTTATATGAAAATCCTCACTACTAGTCAAACAGCCATGCATCGGTGTAGTGTATGATCCATCACAGCTGCATAACACACAGAGAAACAGCAAGTAAAGGATGTGTAGAACATGAAAAAGAAAGAGCAAAACACTACTCTTCCCCCATGATCCCACTGCAGATATTTTTGTTACTCTAGTGGAGCTGAAATCGATAGAAATATAACGGGTAAAACCAGAACCTAAAGTTGATTTCAAAGCAAACAAGGTAAAGATTTACAAGAGGCAAAGAAAAATGGAGCGGAAGGTGAACAGAAGGAATGAAGAATGAATCAGTGGATAACTAGATTTTCAGTTGTTGTGTATTTATTCTGTACTCAGTGTGTAATACTTTTATTTTCTAGGTCTGTCTGCAGTCTATGTAGTATGATACTTAAGAAACATTTAAAATCTTAACAATTTTTTTTCTAAGTAAAATTGCACTAGAGCTAATTAAAATAAAAAGAATTTTTATCCCAAGGTTGCCACCAGAATGTCTCTTACTACCATTTTTACCTGGAGATCTGTTAGGGTTTCTCCTACGATATCCTATCTCCTTGGTGGTGAGATGAAAGTTTTTAAATACTTTTACTTCTCTAAATTTGGGCTATGATATGCAATTGAGAATGTGTTAGCTTAGTGCCATAAGTTATTTGACATCATTTGTCCTTCCTAGAGGTAAAGAAAATAACAGGACGTCTTATATTTTGAGATGTCTCAGATTTGGTGACATATGGTAAGTCCAGGGACCCAGAATGGTTCACAATTGACATTGCTCTCATCTCCCCAGCCTTGGGGTAGCATTGTATAATGGAGCCACAGTCAGAAGCCAGTAAGCATTAAGGTAATTCATACTTGGGTATCAGTCCTATCCCTAATTGCACATTTCCAAGACAGTGACTGGAAGTAGGAATGAATTTTTTAGATTTGGGACACAGTTTGTATATAGAGCTAATTAGCCCATGGGATAAATTAATGTACTCTGATTTTTAAAGGCAGTTTAATTTGTTTATTTGAAGGGCAGTACAATACAGAGGGAGACACACATGCATACATGTACACAAACACATACACACAATCAGAGATCTTTGATCTGTTGGTTCACTCTTCACATGGCTGCAACAGATAGGTCTGGTCCAGGCTGAAGCTGAGACCATCCTGGTCTCCCACATGAATGGCAGGGGCCTAAGTACTTGTCCGTTCCTCTGCTGCCTTCCTAGGCTCTCTAGCAGGAAACTGGATTGAAAGTGGAGCAACTGGGATTTGTTCAGGTACCCCGATATGGGATGCTTATATTGCAAGTGATGTCTTAACCCATTTATACCAAAATGCTGGCCCCTCCACTACCCATAACTTAACTGCTGGTCTGCGCTAACCACTGGGATAAGCAGATGGTAATGAAATGTCTGGGAATTTGGCATATTTTTCCTAGTTTGTTTAAAACATATGTGAGGAACCTTTTTCTCTGTCAAGGGCCATTTGGATATTTATGACATAATTCACTGGCCTTAAAAATTATCTGCTTAAAAATTAGCCTGCTGTAGATACATTGAATTTCTAGTCTTGCCTGTGGTTGCCTTGGCAGGGCCAGAACAAATGATTTTGTGGCCTTTAATGTGGTTTGGGCTGAATATTCTCCACCCCTGATTTAGAACTTTGATGATACCTACATTCTCTCCTGAGGTCTTTAAACCATATATGGATTCCCTACTTTTTGAATGAACCCATGGGATTCCCTTGTTAAAATAATTATTTGTTTTCTTTCTGTGCTAAGAATGCTGAGCCCCTTGATGGTAGGAGCTGTTCCATTTATTTCTGTATTTTATTTTCTACAGAATGTGTTATTCATGGTAGACATTCAATAAAAAGGGTTAAATGAATGGAAAAAAAAAACAGTTCATCACCTCAAGTAGATTATATCTAAGGAAAACCATGTTTTTTTTTTTTTTTAAACATTGAGAGTTAGATTCCTAGTTTAGTAGGACCAATGATTTATGTATTTCAACTCAGACATAAAAATAAAGTGGCTTTTTTATGATTTTTATGACTGGTTTCATCTTGTTTTGGATTTCTGTTTCAGTGGACAAAAGAAAATATTTAAACTTCATGTTTAAAGTTAATTAAAATTCTTCAGGTATGAAATGGCTTCTTTTGATAAATATTCAGTAAATTCAAAGTTTAGCAACTTAACAAGTTTAGTTTTTCTCCTTTGGCAGCCTTTTCTCTTACTTCCCAAGAAGATACCATGTGGACCAAGATGGTGGTTCAAATAATGCATTCTCTTTCCTGGCTGGCCACCAATGACATGTTACTCTATCAGTTCCCTGCATGTTTTAGGTCAATGATACTAAGACATGGTATGCTTCACCTGGTCTGTATGGGTCCCAAGCTGTCATGGTGTGAGGAGGCCCAGGCCCAACAGATAGAGATCATGTGTATAGATTCCAACTGACACTTGTCTTGGCTAAGTTTTCCTGCTGAAGCCAGCATTGACTGCCAGACATCTGAATGAATGAGCCTTCAGATGCTTGATGACTTCAGCTTTCAAGTCTTCCAGCAGAGGGTCCAGCCAACAGGAAGCAGAGACAAGGCAGAGCTGCTGCGTCCTGTCTGAATTTCTGAGCTACAGAGCATAACAAATGGATATTTTATGCCACTACGCTTTGAGCTGATTTGTTATATATGCTTTCATCCCTTCATCTTTACTTCCTCCCAAGAAATGATTTTAAGGATTCAGGATATTTAGGGGACAGTCTTAAACACAAGAACTGTTTCTTCAAAATATTAGTACTTTAATCATGAGGTGCTTTGAAAACATGTGTTAGAGAAAAGCATTTGATTATTTTTTTCCTAAGGACTTTTGTTAGGGCCAAATTATATGAATTTTTTTTAAATTTAGGATAATTCTACTAGCCTCAACGCAGGCCAGAAGCTATTTTCATTACAGAAAAAAATGTTTTTCATTTCCTCAAATGGTAATATGTGCATCCAAGTAAGTATAAAGTTGAAAGTCAAAAGTTGTGATACAGCTGGCTGCATTACTTGATCTCTATCTGAATGTTAGTCACATGATTATTGGAGTGCGCTTTCGCAGCAGGGTGGGGAGAGGACATGGCTGCATCAAAAGGAAATTACATTTGCTAAAAAAATACCGGTGAAAATGTCTTCAGCAATTACTACAGGTCATCTCTCCTGCACACAGTAAATGGCAGATGAAAAGGGCTTCCTGTAGGAAGGAACAGAAAGAAGGGTGAGAACTGTGCTATTGTGATGTGCAGAATCAAAAGGACCCCCCATTATGCAGGCTTAGAGTAAACAGCAATATTAGTATAATGGGCTGTAATAAATTACATTTTAAGATTTCTTTTGTATACTTTCAGGTCAGCACAAATGCCATAATCTTTTCTTGCTTTGTGTTATCTGCAGTACCCTTTTAGACCCAGATGATCCCCATTCTATTCCAGCTGGTTGCCTTTAGATATTTGAATTAGCACTCAATATACTTTAATTCAATTTGGAAACTAATGGATGCCTGAGCTTATTTAGCCCATCCATTCGAGTATCTTGAAGTGCAATTCTGATTGAGGCAATTTTTCTAATTAAAATTTTAATTCTTCATTTTTCTTTCTATCTCAAAAAATTAAACTCTGCTCCATTGATTACTGGAAAACTCTAGGTAAGTAGTACAGGAAACAGAATATAAATGGTTCTTCCATGTTCCCCCCATATAGTGGAAAAGGTGAGTATTAAATAATATTAAGTTGATGTAGATTACAACAGTTTTGCATATATTTCACTTTATTTTTACCTGGATTTTACGAATAGTCTGGGATTATATTATATTTCCTCTTCTCAGAAAAGCCATATGAAATAAACCTAATTTGACATGGCTAACCTATAAGACAGGGGTTTTTCTTGGTACCTAGTTCCCAGAGGTTTTACAAGGTTCATATGTTTGCATTTTAAGGACAAACTCAGCATCTTCCCACTTCAATAAGCTAAATATATATTCCCTGTATTGCTTTGCTTTGCTTTTTGGAGGGCTCTTCCTTCACAGTGGGAAAGAGATGATTGAAGCCAAAACAGAAACAAGACACTGCTCTCACAATAACAACAACAACATTATTTTCCTGTGTCACCAAAAATGAAATGTCTGGACAATCTTTTACTTAAGAACCATGTTTAATCTACTTCAGTGGAGGTAGTAGTACTGTTTGGGTGGCTTATAAAGCTATGCCATCTCCCTTTCTTGGGTAATGCACCTAGTTTCATAAGCATAAGAATGGCCAGAAATGCAGTCAGGACTTGGTTCTATTGTTTATCTGCCTGGCAACAGAAATTAGTCCCAACCATGGGCTCATGACCCATCTAAAGACCAAGTAGAGTCCTTCTGTGATATTGATATATAGACACAGGGAGAAAGAGGCTCAGACTTTGTGATAAGGATATTTGTTTTGACTACACGTCCTGTGTTCTCCACTGTTTTGACTAATGAGCTTTAGTAAGAGGCGATGACATATAAAAGCAAAAACAGTGTTACAGTGATCAAAGATAAATGAAGAGAGTGTTTCTGTGTTTCAAAAATATGAAGTCCATTCTTCTTCCTTAGGTCCTCGATTTTTGCAGCCTTTCTATCAAATCTGTAGCCTACTGTAGTAGTCAGTTGCATTGCCAGTACATTTCTAGTTTATGAATACTGGGTTGAGTTGTGTAATTGGGACTTGCAATTAAATCATATTACATGGGCTTATCTAAGTAAAGGGATTTGTATATTTTCTTCTATCATGATAGATAAATAACTCTGGCTATCTTTACTACCTTGTTTTTCAACACCCTTTTCCTTTTTCAAAAAGTTAGTTATTTTGAAAGGCAAAATGACAGACATGTGCATATGCACGTGTGCACGTACACACACATACACACACACAGATCTTCCATCTGCTTGTTTACTCTCCAAATTTCTGCAATAGCTTTGCGAGTAGGCCAGGCTAGAGTGAGAAGCCAGGGACTCCACCAGAGTCTCCCATGTGGGTGGCTTATCCAACAGTACTTGGCTGTCATCTGCTGCCTTCCAGGTACACAATCAAGAAACTGGAAAGGAAGCAATGAGATGCCAGGACTTGAGACAGGCTTTCTGATAAGGGATGCATTGGTTCTAAGTGGTGACTTAACTGCAACATCCATCCCAGTTAGTTAATTTTTATAAACATTTATTAACAATCTACTTTGTTCTGACTGCTGAGTTTGCAAAGGCTGAAAAGAAATAAGTTCTGTTCTCAGTGAGTACCCAAACTCTAGGTAGACTGATATGTAGAAAACTGCGTAGTGAGCCACACTACTTAAAATATTCTGCAGAAAGCTAGACCTCCAAATTGTTTTGTGATGAAAGGGATTCTTGGATTTAAAAAATTTGAAAAATTCATCAACTCATAATCCCTTTTTTTTCAGTTTGCTTTTTTTTTAATTTAATAAATGTGAATTCTTTTTAAAATGTTTTACTTAAATTTTTTTTTGACAGGCAGAGTGGACAGTGAGAGAGACGGAGAGAAAGATCTTCCTTTTTCCGTTGGTTCACCCCCCAATGGCTGCTGCGGCCGGCGCACCACGCTGATCCGAAGCCAGGAGCCAGGTGCTTCTCCTGGTCTCCCATGTGGGTGCAGGGCCCAAGCACTTGGGCCATCCTCCACTGTTTTCCTGGGCCACAGCAGAGAGCTGGACAGGAAGAGGAGCAACCAGGACAGAATCTGGTGCCCCGACCAGGACTAGAACCTGATGTGCCGGCGCCGTGGCCGGAGGATTAGCCTATTGAGCTGCGGCGCCGGCCAAGTTTCATTTTCAATTACCTTCATATACAGAAGATCAACTTAGTATATACTAAGCAAGGATCATAATCCCTTTCTAAGCGTCACTTTGTATATTAGCATATTAAAAGACCTCAGAAGTGCTACATCTTCAGCCAAATATTTCACAATGCATTAGAAATGGAAACCCTTGATCCCTGTATGACCTACTGATATTCCATGAAACTATGCTCTTCTGAAAGTATTTGATCAAAGATAGTATAGGAAAATAGAGATGAGAGCATTAGATTACCATGAGAGGGGATGGAGATGGCTTCACAGATAGGCTAAAAATTTGAAGTGAGTATTAGCAAGTGAGTTTATCAGTTTAAGAAAGGAGAAAATATTCTGGAAAAGTTAAAACTATGAAAAACGGAAAAGTTAAAACTATGAAAAACCAGAGACACAAAAATAAAACTTGTTTTCTTTTTCTGGGAATATGTAACATCTTCTGGCAATGGAAAAGTCACAGCTAAGAATATTAACAAAATGAGATAAGAAAACAAGTGGGGCTGGCGTTGTAGCATAGTAGACTAAGCCTCCACCTGTGGCCATAGCATCCCATATGGGTGTTGGTTGGAGTTCCTGCTGATCCACTTCAGATCCAGCTCCATGCTTTTTGCCTGTGAAACCGGTGGAAGTGGGCCCAAGTGCTTGGGTCCCCGAATCCACCTGGGAGACCTGGGTGAAGCTCCTGGCTCCTGGCTTTGGATCAGGCCAGCTCTGGCAGTTGCAGCCTTTTGGGGAGTGAACCAGTGGGTGGAAGACCTCTCTCTCTATCTCTTTCTCTCTTTTTAACTCTGCTTTTCAAATAAATAAAGAAATCTTAAACATAAAAAAGAAAACAAGATTGAATTTTGTGAATGATCAGGTTAAGACATTGGAGTCTCACGCTACAGTGAAGAATGAATATTGGTTCTTGAGAGAGGCATACATATTACAGTAACAACACAGCAAATAATAGTTTGGGAGCAAAATTTTTTTCAACTGAAGTTTTTTTCTCAACTAAAATTTAAAAAATTTTCTGATTGGATAAGTGAATGCATCAAAATGGAAGGATTTAGTTTAGAAAGAATGAAGTTTACCTTATCCACTCTTGTATCCTTATTTATATAAAGCCTCATTTGAAATTGGAGCATGCTTGATGATAAACAATATCTTCTGGTGTTAATCATTAAGGATATTTGCATATTATTAAGCTCTATTATCAGAATTATTAGAATGTCCACCTACATTCCATTTTATCTATTTCAATTTCTCTAAAACTGATGAGGATATCCATCTCCTCCTTAACAACTTTTCTTCAATCTCCAATCTACTCATTTATTTAAATCACATTTCTGAATACCTGACATCTGTCAGAATCTCTGCTAGAGAACTGAGATTTTCTGTGATTGGAGTATTGCTAGTTCCCGTGAAGTGTCAGTCTGGTGGAGAAACAGATAAGCAAATAGGGTCCGATGTGACATGTGATTAGGGTAAATGCAAGTTGCTGGGGAGCTTCCAGGTGGAACTTACACTAGGTGGATGATGTCTACTTCTCTGCCTTCTTGTGAAGTGTTAGCTTCAGGCTATGTATATAGGTGTATGCAAAGCATAAATGAACTCCATGCTTATGCTTGGATACCATCCTCAGGATGTCTCATTGTGTATATGCAAGTATTAAAAAATCTGCAAAAAGTCCCAAATCCTAAATGCTCCTCCCTGGAGGAGTTGTCATCTAAAGCTGAAACAAAATGGATAAACAAAAATAATTTGGACATCAGGAAATGAGTGAGAAGAGTTCATTCTGGGCCAAGAGAGAATGTGCCAAAAGTCAGAGATTGGAGACCTTGCTGACAGTCTGACCTTGACTATGAAGAGGAATGGTAGGAAATAAAGGAAGAGGTAGGCAGACCATGAAGGATTCTTGTATCATTTAATGTGATTATGTTTTTTTAATCCTGTGGTGTATCACTGAAGTGGTTTTAGCAGAAGTGGCTAAATTAAATGTATATTTAGTAAGCATGATCAAGTTCAACAGGAAGAGATGCAAGGCTAAAGCCTACAGAGGTGAAGTGGTTGAGAGTAGAGATGTTGGTGATCAGCTACAAAGGGAGGGGCAGTGGGGATGGAAAGAGTGAGCAGGAAGGATGGCAGAGGGAGAGAAGGTGGGATTTTGTTGTTGATTGGATATCTATAACAAAGGGAAGTGAAATAGAGGTTTGCATGAATTCTCTACCCTGTATCTTCACAGTCTGTGGATTTATCAGGTGCTTAATAATAAAAAACTGTCATATATATATATTTTAAGGTTTATTTATTTATTTTAAAGTCAGAGTTACACAGAGAGATAAGGAGATGCAGAGAGAGAGAGAGAGAGAGAGAGGTCTTCCATCTGATGGTTCACTCCCCAATTGGCTGCAATGGCTGGAGCTGTGTCAATCCAAAGCCAGGAGCCAGGAGCTTCCTCAGAGTCTTCCTATGTGGGTGCAAGGGCCCAAAGACATGGGCCATCTTCTACTGCTTTCCCAGACCATAGTAGAGACCTGGATCTGAGGTAGAGCAGCCGGGACTAGAACTGGTGCCCATATGGGATGCTGGCACTGCAGGCAGCTGCCTTATCCATTATGTCACAGCGCTGGCCTCCTCATGTATTGATTAATCTTCCCATCTTGTCTTCTTTTACCTCTACGCATAATCCTCACAAGAAGCAGGATTGAATTTGTCTGGCAACAGGAAAGTACTGCATAAATGGGGGCCAGCACTGTGGCATAGAAAGTTAAGCCTGTGCATGCAGTGCTGACATCCCAAATGGGTGCTGGTTCCAGTCCTGGCTGCTCCATTTCCAATCCAGCTCCCTGTTTCTGTGCCTGGAAAAGCAGGCCCAATTCCTTGGGCCCCTGGACCCACATGGGAGACCTGGATGAAGCTCCTGGCTCCTGGCTTCAGCCTGTCACAGCCTTGGCCATGGTGGCCATTTGGAGAGTGAACCAGCAATGGAAGATTCTCTCTCTTTCTCTCCCCCTCTTCTCTCTTTCTATCTGTGCATTTCATATGAATAAATAAATATTTTTAAAAAATAAATCTTAAAAGAAAAAAGGGAAATACTGTATAAGTGATAAAAAGAAAAAAGCAAATACCTTTTTGTTTGAAGTCAATCGTATTCTACTTTCATTTTTTAGAAAATTGTTGTTAGAATAAATGCTATTTGCTGCACTGAGTTTCAGGAGGGTATTTTCTTTCCAACTTAAAAACAATCTAATAACATGTAGCCAGATTTTCAACTTCTTTATTACAGATTAATCATCCCTTATCCAATAATCAGAAATCTAAAATGTTCTAAATCTTGAATGTTTTGAGCAATGACAAGTGGCAAGTTCTGCCTCTGCAGATTCATTTAAAATACGGTTTATAATTAGCTTCAGGCTATGTATATAGGTGTATGCAAAGCATAAATGAATTCCATGCTTATGCTTGGATACCATCCTCAGGATGTCTCATTGTGTATATGCAAGTATTAAAAAATCTGCAAAAAGTCCCAAATCCTAAATGCTTCTGATCGTAAGCATTTTGGAAAAGGGATACTCAACCTGTGCTTTATTCAAATATTTTAAAAAACATTGTTATTCTTTTTTCTCTTCCAGTTGCCCTCTAACATCAGTTGAAAAGTGCTTTTTCCCTTTTCTCACTAATCATTGTCATCATATTCCTGTACACTTATCACTGATACTCTCGTTTTACAGTTCTAGGTCAACTCTGTCCTGTGGGAGCAAACTGGGTATAGAGTGTCTGATCTGGGCTTTCTGAAATATAAATGAAGGAAGAGAGGGATGCCTTTGGTATTATCAAAACTCCCAGCCACAGCTCCCCTGTACTTTGCAGATGCCTCATTAATCAGAATGAACAGTCGTAGAAATTTCATTGTTGGCTGCTCCCAAAATGTAGCTGAGCAAGGAGCTTGGGTGGTAGGCAGAGGTGGAACTTGAAGACCTACCATTTCTTGGGTACTTTCTGTGGGTCAGTCACCATGCCAACAACCCTGTGGAATAGATATTTATTCCCACTTTATAGATGAACAAGCTAATGCTTAGAAATTTAATCAGTAACCTCAAAGGCACACCCGAAGCCAAAGAAATAAGTGAGATTAAAACATGACTGTAAGGTTTTGTGTGTATCACCATTCCTTGTAGTTTACTGTCTTTACTCCTTGTACTTGGCTGAAGTAACAATATGGTGTAGATATTTGTAGCAGCAAGGGTAAGTTAGAAAAATGTAATTAGGAGAGAGACTTAGGGAGAGACCATATTACCATGGACATTTAGAGGTGGTTGTGTTTCTGGCTCTGTGGCCTTCTAGGTTTGATCTTGAGCAATTCATTAAACTAACGTGGGCTTTAGTCCAGGCTGTTGTGCATGCCTGTGCAACTGTTGCACTGCACAAAAGCAGTAGAGGGAGAGTGGATGAGCATCAGCCTTGAAGCAAGGCTGCATTTACTAAGTAGTACACATAGGCTTAACATTGGCTCTGATTTTGTTTTCTTATTTGCATCCTAGGAAAAATGCTCAAGGAGAAAGAGCATTATTTTGGAAAACATAGTAGTATTTTGTGTAACATCTTACAGAAACCCTTACCATGTTTTGGAATCAGTATCCTCTGTGAGGAAATAATTCCCAAATATTACCACAGCAGGCTTGAGAACTACATGTTTAAGTATTAAAAACTTAGATTTGCTTCCTGGCACTACCGTCTGCTAGTTTTATGACCTTGGGCAAATTACTTATCAGACCTTTATTTCTGTGTCTGTGAAAGGGGATAATGATAATATCTACCTTGCATGTTTATGAAATTTCCACGAGTTAATACATATAAAGGTTTTGAACAGCAAATATGAGAAGTAATGTTCATTGAGTGCTTACTACTGTGACTTACTTATTTACTCATCTTTTATATCCTGTATCTCCTTCCTAAAGGCCCTGGAACTTTTTCACGAACAGTAAATAAGGTGTCAATTTTGACTTTTTACCTTGAATACACTAATTTTCTTCTTCTTCTTCTTTTTTAAAGATTTATTTTCTTAATTTGAAAGACAGTTAGAGAGAGAGGGGGGTCTTGCATCTGCTGGTTCATTCCCCAAATGGCTGCAATGGCCGGAGTTGAGCCGATCTAAAGCCCAGAGCCAAGAGCTTCTTCTGGGTCTCCCATGTGGGTGCAGGGGCCCAAGGATCAGGCCATCCTCTGCTGCTTTCCCAGGCGCATTCGCAGGGAGCTGGATTGGAAATGGAGCAGCTGAGACTCGAACTGGTGCCCATATGGATTGCTGGCACTGCTTGACAGGACTTTAACCCACTGTGCAACAGTGCCAGCCCTTACACTGAATTCTTTAACATGATTTTTCTGTTAGCAGGGTTTTTTGTTTTGTTTTGCTTTTTGTCAAATTGACAAGTAAACAAACCAAAACACGGATTGCTGTTACGTATAGATAGATCCACAGGTTGCATGGTCCAAGAGGATGGATGGCTTTCTTTTCATGGATCAGGTATCTTTTCCTCTGTATCAACTTTTTTTTTTTTTTAAACTTTTATTTAATGCATATAAATTTCCAAAGTACGACTTATGGATTACAATGGCTTTCCCCCCATACCGTCCCTCCCACCCACAACCCTCCCCTTTCCCACTCCCTCTCCCCTTCCATTCACATCAAGATTCATTTTCGATTATCTTAATATACAGAAGATCAGCTTAGTATACATTAAGTATGGATTTCAACAGTTTGCTCCCACACAGAAACATAAAGTGAAAAATAATAGATGATTTTTTAAAATGATGATGAAATCAGAGCAGACCTATTGTCATGTTTAATCCCAGTGAGAGTCAAGTTGGGAATTGATAATTTCTTTTTTTTTTTTTTTTTTTTTTTTTTTTTTTACAGAGGATCAGTTTAGTATGCATTAAGTAAGGATTTCAACAGTTTGCACCCCCATAGAAACACAAAGTGAAATATATTGTTTGAGTACTCGTTATAGCATTAAATCTCAATGTACAGCACATTAAGGATAGAGATCCTACATGAGGAGTAAGTGCACAGTGACTCCTGTTGTTGACTTTACCAATTGACACTCCTGTCTATGGCATCAGTAATCTCCCTATGCTCCAGTCATGAGTTTCCAAGGCTATGGAAGCCCTCTGAGTTCTCCGATTCTTATCTTGTTTAGACAAGCTCATAGTCAAAGTGGAGGTTCTCTCCTCCCTTCAGAGAAAGGTACCTCCTTCTTTGATGGCCTGTTCTTTCCACTGGGATCTCACTCACAGAGATCTTTTGCCAGAGTGTCTTGGCTTTCCATGCCTGAAATACTCTCATGAGCTTTTCAGCCAGCTCCGAATGCCTTTAGGGCTGATTCTGAGGCCAGAGTGCTGTTTAGGACATCTGCCATTCTATGAGTCTGCTGAGATTCTCACTTCCCATGTTGGATCACTCTCCCCTTTATTTACTCCATCAGTTAGCGTTAGCAGGTACTAGACTTGTCTATGTGCTCCCTTTGACTCCCAGTCCCTTCACCATGACCAACTGTGAACTGAAACTGATCACCTGGAACAGTGAGATGGCATTGGTACATGCCACCTCGATGGGATTGAATTGGAATCCCCTGGTATGCTTCCAACTCCACCACTTGGAGCAAGTCAGCCTGAGCATGTCCCAAATTATACATCTCTTCCCTCTCCCATTCCCACCACCATGTTCAACAGGGATCACATTTCAGTTAATTTTCAACACTTAAGAATAACTGTGCATCAATTACAGATCTAAACCAGTCATATTAAGTAGAACAGATAAAAAAAACTACTAAGAGGGATAATGTATTTAGTTGTTCATTAACAGTCAGGGCTATGCTGATCAAGCCACCATTTCCCATAGTGTCCACCTCACTCCAACAGGTTTCCCTCTTGGTGTTCAGTCAGTCGTCACCGATCAGGGAGAACATATGGTATTTGTCCCTTTGGGACTGGCTTATTTCACTCAGCATGATGTGTTCCAGATTCCTCCATTTTGTTGCAAATGACTGGATTTCGTTGTTTCTTACTGCGGTATAGTATTCTAAAGAGTACATATCCCATAATTTCTTTATCCAGTCTACCGTTGATGGGCATTTAGGTTGGTTCCAGGTCTTAGCTATTGTGAATTGAGCTGCAATAAACATTAGGGTGCAGACCTCTTTTTTGTTTGCCAATTTAAATTCCTTTGGGTAAATTCCAAGGAGTGGGATGGCTGGGTCGAACGGTAGGGTTATCTTCAGGTTTCTGAGGAATCTCCAGACTGACTTCCATAGTGGCTTGACCAGTTTGCATTCCCACCAACAGTGGGTTAGTGTCCCTTTTTCCCCACATCCTCGCCAGCATCTGTTGTTGGTAGATTTCTGCATGTGAGCCATTCTAACCGGGGTGAGGTGAAACCTCATTGTGGTTTTGATTTGCATTTCCCTGATTGCTAATGACCTTGAACATTTTTTCATGTGCCTGTTGGCCATTTGGATTTCCTCTTTTGAAAAATGTCTATTGAGGTCCTTGGCCCATCTCTTAAGTGGGTTGTTGGTTTTGTTTTTGTGGAGTTTCTTGATCTCTTTGTAGATTCTGGTTATTAACCCTTTGTCTGTTGCATAGTTTGCAAATATTTTTTCCCATTCTGTCGGTTGTCTTTTCACTCTCCTCACTGTTTCTTTTGCAGTACAGAAACTTCTCAATTTGATGCAATCCCAATAGTTGATTTTGGCTTTGACTGCCTGTGCCTCCCGGGTCTTTTCCAGAAATTCTTTGCCTGTGCCAATATCTTGAAGGGTTTCTCCAATGTTCTCTAGTAACTTGATGGTGTCAGGTCGTAGATTTAGGTCTTTAATCCATGTGGAGTGGATTTTTGTGTAAGGTGTAAGGTAGGGGTCTTGCTTCATGATTCTGCACGTGGAAATCCAATTTCCCCAGCACCATTTATTGAATAGACTGTCCTTGCTCCAGGAATTAGTTTTAGATCCTTGATCAAATATAAGTTGGCTGTAGATGTTTGGGTCGATTTCTGGTGTTTCAATTCTGTTCCATTGGTCTATCCATCTGTTTCTGTACCAGTACCATGCTGTTTTAATTACAACTGCCCTGTAGTATGTCCTGAAATCTGGTATTGTGATGCCTCCGGCTTTGTTTTTGTTGTACAAGATTGCTTTAGCTATTCGAGGTCTCTTGTGCCTCCATATAAATTTCAGCACCATTTTTTCCAGATCTGAGAAGAAGGTCTTCGGTATCTTGATTGGTATTGCATTGAATCTGTAAATTGCTTTTGGGAGAATGGACATTTTGATGATATTGATTCTTCCAATCCATGAGCATGGAAGATTTTTCCATTTCTTGGTATCCTCTTCTATTTCTTTCTTTAAGGTTTTGTAATTTTCATCGTAGAGATCTTTAACGTCTTTGGTTAAGTTTATTCCAAGGTATTTGATTGTTTTTGTAGCTATTGTGAATGGGATTGATCTTAGAAGTTCTTCCTCAGCCATGGCATTGTCTGTGTATACAAAGGCTGTTGATTTTTGTGCATTGATTTTATACCCTGCTACTTTGCCAAACTCTTCTATGAGTTCCAATAGTCTCTTAGTAGAGTTCTTTGGGTCCTCTAAATAAAGAATCATGTCATCTGCAAAGAGGGATAGTTTGAGCTCTTCCTTCCCAATTTGTATCCCTTTAATTTCTTTTTCTTGCCTAATAGCTCTGGCTAGAACCTCCAGAACTATATTGAATAGCAGTGGTGAGAGTGGGCATCCCTGTCTGGTTCCAGATCTCAGTGGAAATGCTTCCAACTTTTCCCCATTCAATAGGATGTTGGCTGTGGGTTTTTCATAGATTGCTTTGATTGTATTGAGGAATGTTCCTTCCAAACCCAGTTTGCTTAGAGTTTTCATCATGAACGGGTGTTGTATTTTATCAAATGCTTTCTCGGCATCTATTGAGATAATCATATGGTTTTTCTTCTGCAGTCTATTAATGTGGTGTATCACATTGATTGTCTTGCGCACATTAAACCATCCCTGCATACCAGGGATGAATCCCACTTGGTCTGGGTGGATGATCTTTCTGATGTGTTGTTGCATTCTATTGGCGAGAATTTTATTGAGGATTTTTGCATCTATGTTCATCAGGGATATTGGTCTGTAATTCTCTTTCAGTGCTGCATCTTTTTCCGGCTTAGGAATTAAGGTGATGCTGGCTTCATAGAAAGAATTTGGGAGGACTCCCTCTTCTTCGATTGTTCTGAATAGTTTGAGAAGAATTGGAGTTAGTTCTTCTTTAAACGTCTGGTAGAATTCAGCAGTGAATCCATCTGGTCCTGGACTTTTCTTTGTTGGGAGGGCCTTTATTACTGTTTCAATTTCTGTCTCAGTTATGGGTCTGTTTAGGTTTTCGATGTCTTCCTGGTTCAATTTAGGCAGGTTGCATGTGTCCAGGAATCTATCCATTTCTGATAGGTTTCCCTGTTTGCTGGCATACAAGTCCTTGTAGTAATTTCTGATGATTCTTTTTATTTCTGTGGTGTCTGTTGTTACATTTCCTTTTTCATCTCTGATTTTATTGATTTGGGTCTTTTCTCTTCTTTTTTTAGTTAGTTGGGCCAATGGGGTGTCAATTTTGTTTATTTTTTCAAAAAACCAGCTCTTCATTTGGCTGATTTTTTGTAATGTTTTTCTTGATTCAATCCTGTTGATTTCTTCTCTGATTTTAATTATTTCTCTTCTCCTACTAGATTTGGGTCTGATTTGCTGTAGGTTTTCTAGATCCTTGAGGTGAATTGAAAGCTCATCTATTTGGTGTCTTTCCAATTTCTTGATGTAGGCACCTATTGATATAAACTTTCCTCTTAACACTGCTTTTGCTGTGTCCCATAAGTTTTGGTATGTTGTGCTGTTATCCTCATTTACTTCCAGAAAGTTTTTGATTTCTCTTTTGATTTCTTCTATGACCCATTGTTGATTCAGGAGCATGTTGTTCAATCTCCATGTGTTTGCGTATGCTCTAGGGATTCCTGAGTTGGTAATTTCCAACTTCATTCCTTTATGGTCTGAGAAGCTGCATGGTATGATTCTAATTCTTTTGAATTTGCTGAGACTCGCTTTATGGCCTAGTATGTGGTCAATCCTAGAGAAGCTTCCATGTACTGCTGAGAAGAATGTAAAATCTTTAGCTGTAGGATTGAAAGTTCTGTATATATCTGTTAGATCCATTTGGGCTATAGTGTCATTTAAATCTACTGTATCCTTGTTGATCTTCTGACCGGATGATCTGTCTATTTCTGAGAGTGGAGTATTGAAGTCCCCCAGTACTACTGTATTGGGGTCTAAGTCTCCCTTTAAGTCCGTTAATAAATCTTTTAGATAAACTGGTGCCCTGTAGTTAGGTGCATATACATTGATAATTGTTATATCTTCCTGTTGAATTGATCCCTTAATCATGATATAGTGTCCCTCTTTGTCTCTCTTAACAGTTTTTGTGGTAAAGTTTATGTTGTCCGATATTAAGATGGCTACTCCTGCTCTTTTTTCATTTCTGTTGGCATGGTATATCTTTTTCCAGCCTTTCACTTTCAGTCTGTATGGATCTTTGTTGGAAAGATGTGTTTCTTGTAAGCAGCAAATAGATGGGTTTTGTTCCTTAACCCAATCAGCCAATCGGTGTCTTTTAACTGGACAGTTCAGGCCATTCACGTTCAAAGTGACTAATGATAAGTGGTAACTTTGCCCTGCCATTTGCCAAAGATAAGTTCTAATATATGCTTTGAATTCCCTGTGATCTTTTGCTGTGAGGTTTCCTTCCTTGGTTTCCTTCCTTTACCTTCTTTCATATTGATGACCGTGTTTCTGTGTTTCTGTGTGTAACACATCTTTAAGCATCTTTTGCAGGGCTGGACGAGTGGCAACAAATTCTTTCAATTTCTGTTTGCAATGAAAAGTCTTTATTTCACCTTCATTCACAAATGATAGCTTTGCAGGATATAATATTCTGGGCTGGCAGTTGTTCTCTCTTAGTACCTGGGCTATATCTCGCCATTCCCTCCTAGCTTTTAGAGTTTCTGATGAGAAGTCAGCTGTGAGTCTGATTGGAGATCCTCTGAGAGTAATCTGACGTTTCTCTCTTGCACATTTTAGGATCTTTTCTTTATGTTTCACTGCCTCTGTATCAACTTTTATGAGTTGGCAGGCTTTGTCTATGCTATAGACCTAAGAGCTCCTGGCTTATCCCTTCAGTTTTTAAGAGATAGATTAATTAATTAATTAATTAGAAATATGGTATGACACACAGAGAGAAAGAGGGATGGACAAAGTAGTCTATTATGGTTCCCTCCTGAAATGATCACAGCAGCAGGGGCTGCTCCCAATGAAAGTCAAGAGCCAGGAACTCCATCAGGGTCTTCTGTGTGATTGACAGGGACTCAAGTAATTGAACCAGAAACTACCGCTTTCCAAACACATTATGAGAGAGATGGATTTCAAGTAGAGTAGCCAGGACTTGAACCAGCACTCTAATATGGGATGTGCGTAGCGTGTGGGCAAGTTAACCCACTGTGCCATATCACCAGCCCCGGCTTATCCACTCTTATTAAAGGTCTTCAAAAACAGCATAAATCTTTTATTTCTTCCCAAGTTATCTTATTAAACAGTGCTGGAACTGAATAACTTTGCCTTCTTGGAACTGTGGCCACAGTAGGAATGCTCTGATTGGCCAGGTCTGGGTCACCTGCTTGTTCCTGGGGCTGAGGGAGGGTATGGTGTCAAACCAGAATGGGGTACAAGTTGTTCCTTAAAGGGAAGTCAGGGTGCTGTTTCCAGAAGAGAGAAAGGTATTTTTTGCTTGTTACAAAGGAAATTTTATTTTACTTATTTATTTTTAAAATTTATTTAAAGTGAGCAAATTTCATGAAATATATTCAGTTTAAGAACATAATGATACTTCCCATGTTACCCTCCCTCCCTCTTTCTTCCTTTGTTCTTCTTATTTAATTTTTGCAATGACAGACTTTCAATTTACTTTAACCTCTTCACTAAATAAAATGGAAAGTAGAAAAGCCACTGTTCCTCAGGGATATAGACAAGGGCTATAAACAATAAACAATAATCAAATCTCAAAATGTTAATTTAAAAAAATGATGTATCTACTACATTCTCCCAGAAATTCCCTTTGCTGTTGACCTTTTTTTTTTTTTTTTTTTTTGGACAGGCAGAGTTAGACAGTGTGAGAAAGAGACAGAGAAAAAGGTCTTCCTTCCATTGGTTCACCCCTAAATGGTCGCTATGGCGGGCGCGCTGCGCTGATCCAAAGCCAGGAGCCAGGTGCTTCCTTCTGGTCTCCCATGCGGGTGCAGGGCCCAAGCACCTGGGCCATCCTCCACTGCCTTCCCGGGCCACAACAGAGAGCTGGACTGGAAGAGGAGCAACTGGGAGACAATCTGGCGCCCCAACTGGGACTAGAACCCCGGGGTGCCAGCGCCACAGGCGGAGGATTAGCCTAGTGAGCCACAGCGCTGGCCTGCTATTGACTTTTGAAACCTGTGAAAACAAAGGACCATATTATAATAATATTCATTCAAATTTTAAGTAGAAAAAATGATTTATACTGTAGTTTGGACAGTATATAAAGTGGAAGAGAAAACAACAATTTGAGATTTTTCTAGTTGTACATCTGCCTCAAATAATTAAATGACCATTAAGAAACATGCCTCCTTAAATTGAGAAGGCTGGGATATATTTTGAAGTATGTTTCCAAATCTGATGTTTTAATATGTTCTTGGAATATTACCCATTGTTGATAATCACTGGAAAGTTTTTTTTTTTCAATCGGAGAGTAGAGAATGGTGCATGTATGCCTTGAAACATTTGTAATATCATAATATATATATCATTTCACTTTTGAAAAAGAGAAAGGCATCATTGATCCAGAACACATGCCTCTCTCTAGATTTCCAGGGTATGAGTCCCAGATCCTTAACAGAAAAGGTTATGTTGGGAGAAAGGTAGCTTTTATCTCTTGTTTCTATCTTCCCTCTCCACTCGCTTTGTTTCCATGTTTGAAGGAACAAGAGAGAGGAGCTAATATTTGACTGAGATGCAGTCTCATACTGCCTTGGAAGTCACATACTGAACATAGTAGAACCACTTACCCTGCTTTTCTAAATGACTGTTTGAAGTAGAACTTCTCCCTCTTCCCTATATACTCCATCCCTAGCCATACCAATGATTTGGAACCAAAACGGAGTGTTAACTGAGTAAGAAACAATCTGCTGCTGTGTCAAGTTACTATGTATTTGACTGAAGTTCATACATCAGTCTAGTATCAAGTAATAAAAATTGGGGCTGGTGCTGTGCTGTGGCAGGGCTGGCATCCCATATAGACACCAAGTAGAGATCTGGTTGCTCCACTTCTGATTCAGCTCCCTGCCAATGTACCTGGGAAATAGCAGAGGATGGCCAAGTCCATGGGCCCCTGCACCCATGTGTTAGACCCAGAAGAAGCTTCTGGCTCATGGCTTTGGACCAGCACAGCTCCGGCCATTGAGGCCATTTGGGGATTGAGCCAGTGGATGGAGGATTTTTCTCTGTCTCTCCCTCTGTGACTCTACCTTTCAAATAAATAAACCTTTAAAAAAGTATTATAAATTTTAGAAGGGTATAAGTACTGGTTAGAAATCACAAACTATAGCTCCAAGTCTTAGCCCGCATTGTATTTCTTTATATTTGATTTGTAGTTCACTGTTTTTATGTAAATCCAGAT
Organism: Oryctolagus cuniculus; assembly: GCF_964237555.1. Taxonomy (NCBI): domain Eukaryota; kingdom Metazoa; phylum Chordata; class Mammalia; order Lagomorpha; family Leporidae; genus Oryctolagus; species Oryctolagus cuniculus. The sequence continues at coordinate 50,550,031 of NC_091437.1, forward strand.
TTTCAATTTGTATTTACCAAAGATGAATTTGGCAGTTCATTGGCAAAATTAGGAGAACTTGGCAAACTTTTGGCAAAATTAGCACTGGCAATACTAAGACTTGGTTTTCCCCTGAAAACAATTTTCTGAGACTTATTAGCAGTTCTGTGGAGGTGGTTCATGTTCTCAAGTTCCCATCCACTGTCACCTCTGAGATTCCCTAATGGGGTTCACTTCACTCATTAATTTTTCTTGACTTCTGAAGTTATTTGAGTTTTCATCTCTAATGTAAGGGCAAAGCCATCAAATGCTCAGAGGCTGCTGTTGTAACAAAAGACAGCATGAATATAATAGCACAGGAACCTATCTGAATCAAGAGTAAGTTTGACCAGAGGATGTGGTGAAAAAGGTCTCCTAATCCACTGTTGGTGGGAATGTAACTAGTGCAGCCACTGTGGAAGACAGTATGGAGAAAATTCAGAAAGCTGAAAATAAATCATATAACCCAGCAATCCCACTCCTGGGAATTTACTCAAGGGAAGTGAAATCAGCATATGAAAGAGTTATCTGTACCCCCATGTTCATTGCAGCCTGGTTCACAATAGCTAAGATATGTAATCAACCCAGATATCCATTAACTGATGACTAGATAAAGAAATTATGGTATATATACACTTTGGAGTACTACTTAGCAATTAAAAAAATGAAATCCTATCTTTTGCAACAAAATGGATGCAACTGAATACCATTACTTAATGAATTAAGCGAGTCCCAAAAAGACAGATACCATGATTTCCCAGATCTATGGTAGCTACCAGAGTACCTAAAATGTAATGTATTGGAGTAAAATGGATATTTTGAGATTCAATGACTGTTTACAGCCCTTGTCTCTATTGTTGACGAACAGTGTTTTTTCCTTCATACTATTTGTTGAACCCCTTACTTAGTATAGGATTAATCTTACAAGTATAAAGTAAGCTGAAAATAGATCTTTGTGAAAATCAGAAGTGGGAATAGGAGAGGGAGGAAGGAGAAAAGTGGGAGCATGGGCAGGAGGGAAGGCAGGGTAGAAAGTATCACTGGGTTCCTAAATCTGTATATATGAAATATGTGAAATTTATGTACCTGAAATAAAATTTAAAAGGTAAGTTTGACTGCAGTATTTAAAATTTATACACATAAAATATGGTTGTTGTAAAAAAAAGTCATATTGCTCAGAATCAATCACATTAAAAAATTTTGCATGAGCTCCTTTCTAGAAGTTTCCATGTCAGAAATAAGAAACGTATGATTGTCTCCAAGTGCATGGTCTCAGTCAAGCTAAATGTGAACAATTTGCCTCATTCTGCAGGCAGGACTGAAGTCTAATTGTGCAGGGAGGCTTTTATTGAGAGGGAATTTCCCTCGCATGCTTCCTTGGGAAGGACAAGGGGAAGCAGAGGCATTAACTTCTGTACTTTTCCTGTGTGAAAGAAAATACTGCTGTGCCCTGCTGCTCCTGGCACACTGAACTTCATTTCTTCTTAATTTAAATCCTCTTAAGTGTTTGGAGAAAAGACTGTGGAAAACCCTTCCATGGCAGAAATGAAGATAATAGGAAAATGAGAGGGAGGATCCTGTGAGGCGACAACCTTCCTACCCAGGTGTTTGCAATAAGCATTTGTTTCGTCTCTAACTGAGGAGCCATCTCTACATATCGGTGGTGGTGAGGCCTTTATTCAGAAGAGGCTGGAAGAAGAAAATAACTTTGTGTACTTCCCATTATTTTTGTTTTTAGATAGGGTCTCATGGTCAGAAAACCTTTCTGGTGCAGAAAGCACTTGGGATGCGTTTCACCCGCATCGCTCTTCTAGCCCCTTTCTTGGACTGCTCATCAGCACAACTCCAAGTCTTGTTCCTGCTGGCTTGGCTGTGGGGCTGTCCCCTCCTGTTGTATACTGAGTCCCCTGCCAACCCTGTGGTGTTGGCATTCACACTGCAGGTTGTGCCTGTGCATGAGTCTGTTAATACATCTCTTAAATTCAGTTAATGCCCTTGTGTGGTGGAGGCCAGTGCCAGTGTGATCCATGAGAAAAAGAAGAAAACAACCCCAGAGCTTGTCTGTGGCTCTGTCTTGATGTTTTCTTGGAGCAGTTACCTCCTCATAATTTAAATTCAGCCCACAGCAAGGGCCACAAATCAGCAGTTGTTGGAATGTATTATGAAGAAATAAACATTTATCAAATTGCTTTTCAAGAAGGTGAATAATTTAGCAAAAAAAAATTACCACCACCATCGCAACAAAATTGTGCTGCTGACTATTTTATTCCTCAGAGACGCTAGCAACTGAAGCATGCTGAGTGAATATTGATCAGCTCCATGCAGATAAATAGAATTCTTTATAATTCTTGGGCTACTAACTTGTTGACGATTAAGAATAAAAAATTTAAATGTCCCCAGAGTATTTGTAAAGACCCTGAAGTTTGCTACTGCTTGGGGTTGCTGACTTGTTATTGTCACATTGTTGCTTAATTGCTACAAAACTGTGAATTACTATATGAGTGCTTGAGAGAGGCCTCACTTTTTGATTTATTCATATAAAGTGCATTCCTTCCTGGAGAATGTTTTTCTGAATATTTATTATTGTCATTCTCATCTTCTCTAATATGTTTAAGCATTTGAACTGTGTTTGCTACCAAAATGATCTGTTTATTATGATTTTATGCAGTGATGGGTTAGAGAGAGAGCAAGTGAATGAGTGAGCGAGAGAGCACAAGAGAGAGAGAAAACCTTCTAGTTTACTTCCTAACTGGCTGTAAAGGCCAGGGCTTGCCAAGGCAGAAGCTAGGAGTCAGGAATTCCACCTGGGTCTCCCATATGGGTGGCAGGTGTGCAAGCATTTGGGCCGTCTTCTGTTGCTTTCCTAGGCACATTAGCAGGGAGCTGGATTGGAAGTGGAACAACCAGGACTCCAATTGGTGCTCCAATATGGGATGCTGGCATTGTAGGCAGCAGTTTAAACTGCTGAATCACAACAATGCCCTTATCTTTCTTTTTATAGCCTATTTAATTTATTTTTCCTTACACCACTGTACATGATAGGTTCTATCTTTTTCTTCATTTTGCTCATGGGAATCTGATGTTCAGAAAGGTGAATTCATTTCCCATGAGGTCACACAGCTTGTGAGTAGCAAAGCAAAAAGGATTTTGTCCTGCTTAGTCTAATTTCAAAGGCTTTGCTCCTAAATCTAACTGCAGCCCATATTATGTAAGACATTAGCCCTTTATGACTGGCTTCAAACAGTGCTCCAAGGAAGTCTGTGATTTGGGAGGTCCACAGTGGATCTCCCTTTGCAACAAATGGGGAATAGGACATTTGCAAAATGTAAAATGAACAGCCTCTGGAAATTCACATACGGAAGCCTTCACATGTGAAAAGAATCAGGCGTTTGTTTAGCTTTCAATCAGTTCACCAATTACACATTAACAATTAGTGTTCATGGTTAAGGTTAAGAAAAGTGAGAGGTGATGGGGATTGTACTGGACTGCAGGGCAGTGAAAGATTATGGGCAGAGGAATTAGCTGTGTCGTGTTGAAGTTGGGAAAAAGAATCAGACAATAATTATATATCTAACTTTGGGAAGATATCTCAACTCTCAGCCTGAGTTTCCTGAACTGGCAAACAGGACTGATGGCATACACTGTGCAGAATATTTGCCTGTGTGCCTCAGAGCGCTTCTTCAACTTTCCTTGGCTCTGAATCATAGTGAGAGCTGACACCAGCAAGCCTCCTCCTCAGCCATCTTGTTTAGGGTTTGGCCAATAGGAAGCATGGGCAGGAGAGCAGAGGGGTGGAGGAAAGGAGATTCTAGGGTGTTCCTCTCTCTGCCGACTTTTTGCACCCTGTTTGGCCCCGGCTGCATTTCCTCTACTGCTACAGCTCCCACTGTACATGCTGGAGCAGGTCTCTACATTCATCACTGCTGCTGACCCCTGGCTCTGGGGATGACTTCTCCTGTCTCTCCAGCCCTAAGGTAACAGTCTCCTGTTTCTGCTTGGTCCTGGGCATCCTTACCACTCCGTTCTCAACTCATTTCCTGCATTAAATTCTCTCTGAAATGCCCAGAGTGGTTTCTGTTTCTGGAATGAACCCACTTTCAGCAATTCCTATGATTAATAAATGTCTTTAAATCACTTAGCATAGTAAGGGTGCTCAAGAAGCCTCAGAATGCTCAGGGATAAAGGGATAGTGAAGAACATAAAACTTTAAAGAACATAATAAATTAGGTTGTAACTGAAATGACAAGTGCTTCAGGTGGGAGTCTGGACACTTGGGCTTGATTTCTGGCTCTGGGTTTATTCATTTATCAAATTAGGTGTATATCTTAGGTGCTAATGGCTTCAAGTTAACTATGTGTTAAATAAGGCATTTGAAAAATATTTCTCGCCTACAAAAAGATGCATGTTTGGTTGAGGATAAATGTTGGGGATTGGGTGGAACTTTTTGAAGGAGGGAAGATTTGGCTGAACCTGACAAATGATTAACCATAGATGTCACAGACAGATTTTGACAGCTGATCAGGGCATGAGCACTCCAGATAAAGGCCATTGAGATAAGAAACAGGGCCATACAGCTCTTGACAGGAATTACAGAAGATGAAGTCTGTTGTACATGGTTAGGAGTCTGCTATCAGGAGAGAAAGAGTACTATTTGATGACTTTTCTAAGATTCCCCCCCCACCTGCTTTTTACTATTTTTTAATCCCTCATTTTTCACAGCCCTGGTCTTAGGAATCCTATCAAGAAAATAACCATAAAGACTTCCAAAATGTTGGGATCTTGCATGTCTTTATGAAGAAATTTGCCCTGTTCTTCTGCTACTTACAGGGTTATTTGGGGTCCAAATGCCCTCTCAATGAAAACATTCTTAGGGTCCTGAATCAAGTTGGAGTATTAGTGTGACATGGTGGTTTTAACGTAAAGAGGGCCTGTGATAGTGACTCTGCAGACATCCACAGAACCTTTCCTAGTGAGGTAAGAAACTGTAAGAAGACATGTCAGGATTCCTAGGGCATGGGCCTTGCTTCAGTATTGTGGCTTATTTTAATATCCTGAGATATATACTTGAGTAAAGCACTCCAGAAAACTCATTAATTGGAGATTGGCCTAGGAGAGTAGTTTAGAATTCTCTTCCTTTAGTATTTTGGGTGTATTAAAAATTTTGGCATTTGCAGTGGCCAGCAGCTAAGACAATATTTATTGGGTACAGAGCATCTTTTCATTTGCCAGTGAAACCTGTCTGGTTTCTGAAGTTGGTGTTTTCCCCAGTGGGATTTCTGAAATGGCATTAATGAGGGAGGAGTTAAATTGGAACGACTGGGACTGAAGGAATGAGAAGCTACATTTACAAAGAGCTGTTGCACTTTTTGATTTGAGCTTCCACTGCCAGATATCTTGGCAGGCACCAGAAACAGCTACTGCAGGACTAGAAAGTTACATGAATACCAGAGGGAAAAAACTGATTTGCTCACTAGGAGACTCTATTAAGTGAACATCTGTTAACTGTAAAACTCCCATGCACCAAATGGGAAAATATAATGAAATTCAGAGCTTTTGAGCAAATTAAAATCATAAAATACCAGTGGGCAGGAATCTCTGTGTGTTTACCGTTCTGAAATTTACATGGAAACTTGGAGCAAAGCAAAACAAAGCGGAAATGCTTAAGATTATTTACTGCGGGTATGGAATAGAGCTATCCTGTGCTTTGGAAAAAAGCTAGGAGTTGGGGGAAGTGTACTCGTTGACGAAGTGCCTTGCAAAAGCTCCCCAGCTGATAACTATTGACACAATGAAAGATTTTAGCTGGTGGGTATGAGAGTTCTAGTCAGAACAGGCAAAATCTGTGTCTTGGCTCCGTTCTTTGGAGAGTAGGAGACTCTTAGTTTTGTTCTGTACAGATGCTACTCAATTTCTAAAGCAGGGAATAGAAGAATTGGGGGATATGTCATTTTTCCATAAGGTGTATGCCCAAGAAAAATGCCTCAGCAATGTGGTGTGTGGAGGAGTTGTGTGTCAAATGCTCATCCCATGTGGTACACTAAATACAAAAGACAACACCAGGACAATCTTTACATTGGGATTTTGTGCATGCCCACAGTTGTGGAAATTCCATTAGCTGGTTGTTTTTTTTGTTTTTTGTTTTGTTTGGGTGTTGTGAATTGTCACCATCATAGATGAGGGAAAAAGAGAAAAGCACAGGTTAACTAGAAAGAACAGATCTATGTCGAAGATAGGGTGAGGTCAGTTTAATTTCAATACTACATAAATCCCTGTGGCCCCTTGGGCATTGGTTACATTAATGACTTTGAATGTTTTAGCGTGGCATTGGAGTTATTTAATCTTGTGATTATCTGTGCAGATTTCCTATGGGAGCAAAGGAGGGGTGGGAGTTAACCAGGGAATGTGAAGCATAACAAAGAGGTCAGAGTTGCCTTGCACAAGAGAAAAAATTGATTATTGTCAGGCGCATATAAATGGAACGGGCTTCTGGAAAGATGTGTCTTGCCCCATGTTTTGCTGTGCTCTAATTGGAGACCCAGCTTTCCTAATTGTGCAGTGAGGTCTAGAGAATGCAGTTAAGAGAGGAGCTGTGTATCAGGGGGGCAGAGGGTAAAGCTTTTAAATAAGGCTTCTTTCCCAAATGCCTGAGCAAGAAATTGGAACAGAAATATACTGTAGAGCTAAAAAGTCTTAAAGTGCCTCTTAAATCTTTACTACAATTACCATAATATAGAATAATAGAGCTAATACTATTTTTAAAAGCTTTTGAAGGTTGCAAGTAGCAGCCATAAATTGTGGGTTGCAGAAAATCTGTAAATGTAGTTTTTCAGAGGCTTTTTATTTTAATGAAAGAGAAAGGTTTTAATAAAACCAGAGAGAACTAATAGGCAACAGTGTGAGGTAATGGGAAGGTCCCTTTAGTTCTAGAAGTACAAAGCTGCCTAAAGAATTGGCGAGTGTGTGGTTATTAAAAAAAAAAAAAAAAACAACCTTCTGGCCACATTTGGGGACATTGAGGCAGGTTTGATTTACTCAGTCAACCACATGGAGGTAGCCATACTTGACAATGAGAAATAATGACAGCAATGGAAATGTAAATAGTGTGGAGAAAGTATGGCAAATATTCTGGCTTCATTGGTGAAAGGAAAAATAAAATTAGCCATCAGGATCCTTTGCTGTAAAGAGAAACTCAGTACCATGATCTGATGGCACTGTAGAAAATTGTTCTCTTGGCTGTTGAGATTTGCTTTGGAGGAGGGGGGGCTTCAGAGAGAAAAACTTGGAGTTTGGATGAAAGGTTCGTCAGGTGTCCTCCCTGCACTCATCCACATTTTACAGATAGACAAGGGAACATCTTTACAGCATCCACAGTTAGATACTTATGGGGAACACCTTTCCTAGTTGAGCTTCGTGATTATTTGTTGACCAGTGATTTATTACTAATAGCGCAACAAAAAGCTGATAATGGGATTGTTGGAAGGAACAATATTACCCAGGTGGGTTTGGAAAGAATATATGCCATATGGGGCCCCAAATGGTAATGATATGTTCCCAAATGTTTATCAGCTCTCCTTGCAGTGAGGATGGCTGTGCAAATTGTGCAGAGGCAAAATAACATATGATGTAAGGTTTTTTTTCCCTATCTTTCCTTTCTTCTCTTTTTCCCTCTCTTCTTCTCCAAATAGTGAGCAAAGGTCTATGAAGGCAAGACTGTCACACTGTGAGTGGGGAAACTGACAAATTAAGATAGGCTGTGACAAGAGCAGAGGTGGTGGTGGAGGTGGAGGGGTCTGGGAGGGTTGTAGAAGGTGGTTATTTTAGTTGAAAAAGTGACTTCAAAGATAAACTTTATGGGGTAAATTGGCTGGGGAGGAAGGAGGACAGATAGAAGGACAAGATAGTGGCTATTTTTGTGTTTTTGGGAGAAATATCTGAGGTGGACAGGTGAAGAGAAGTCAGTGGTGATGGATGAGCTGGCTGGTGCTCAGGATCTTTTGATAAATATTTACGAGAAGAATTCATTGTTATCTGGTCAGCTGTTAGGTTTTAATGAAAAATGTAGTGATCATAAGCTTCTTAGTTATATACAGTCAGTTCCTGCCTTTCTCATTTTTGTTGATGGTGTGAAAGTATTGGCAAGTCTATGTCTTTTACTTGTATCATTACTTAATTATGTGTTTTTTTCCCAGTTATCTTTCAGGTCAGTGTCAATGTTGTCTTCTTCATAATGTTCTTTTGTGATTGTTCTGGAATGTAGATAGGGTTTACTGCTCCATGATAGGCTTTGGTTCACAATCATACCTCTAGTTTTTGATCTTGTTACTGTGTTTATTTAGATTATCTGTTTTTCATTATGTGAGTCTAGTCTCTTTTGAGGGCAGATGGATTGTGGGCATTCCAAGTGGCTTCTTTCCTGCCACACTAAATGCCCATCCACATGCTATGTATTTAAAAACACTTTAGATATTCATTTATTTACCTAGTATGTATTTATTGAGCATCTGCTATGTGTCAATGCTGAGACACAGAGGTCAACAAGTAAGATGTGGTCTTTGGTCTCTAAGGTCCAAAATTTAAGCAAGAGAAGAATGAAACACTTGAACTACATAAAAGGATATAGAGAGACACTAAAAAGTGGGACGCCTCATATGCTTTCCAAAAGCAGTAAAGGAAAGGACTAAATTGCCTGGGGAAGACATTGTAACACAATATATAGGTGTTGGGGGTTGAGACTCACAGTTTCTGTATTATCCATTTATTGATGAACTGCAAAGTAGAGGGTAAACCCCATATTCTATGTGATATGTTTGGTCTTTGAATACATTTTCTTTTGGCCTTTATTTTATTTTTTTAAACATTGGGTGAGATTAAAAAATTTATTAGAGGCATACATATGCAGAAATACAAACAAATAGTTAGAGATCTCCCATCTGCTGGTTTACTCCTATAATATACACATGACTGGAACTGGGCCAGGTAGAAGCTGAGAGCTTGAAATTCAGTCCATGTTTCCCACATACAGGGCAGGGACTCAAGTACTTGATCCATCCATGTTGCCTTACTGGATGTGCATCAGTAGGAAGTTGGAATAGAAAATGGAGCCAGGGCCTGAGCCAAGGCACACTGGTATGCGATGCCAGTATCCTAACCAGTGTTTGAACTGCTAAGCCAAATGTCCACCTAACATATCATGCAGAAAAGCTGGAAAATATAGCAAATTTTAACTTTAAAATTTTATAATCTTAAATTATAATTCTGCTTAGACATAATTCCAACTAAGATTTTGCTGTGTTTGTTTTCTATATCTTCCTTCTCTCAACTCTTAGATAGCTCTCTATATTTAAAAACTTAATTAGAGTTACACTACATACATTTTTGTATTCTTTCTTTCCCATTTTATTTCTATGACACCACAGCTAGCATTTTCTGTCCATATAGAAAATGCAAATTTAAATCCATGAACTTAGGAAAAACATTGCATTTTTAAGTTTGATTTTCTTGAAAATGTTTTTATTTTCTAAGTGTATAAATAAAAGTAGAGAGCAGTTAATCCTCATGTATTTTTTACCCAGCTATAGTAAAACCAACTATTGATCACTCTGGTTCTATTGGTTCTCTTACATATTCTTCATTCCTCACCAACAGATTTACAGATACCATAACTATTTCAGCATAGTGCCATCAAATATCCAGTTTGTACAATTTTAAAAGTTGGATTGATTTATTTGCCAAAAAGCAGTACCCAAATAAAATGCACAATTGGATCTGTTCGCTATATGTCTTCAGTCTCTTTTCATTTTCTTATAGTTTTTCTTGGTTAAGGAAGTGTTTTGTTCTGCCATGTATCTCTCATGCCCAGTTTTGCAGAATGTGACTGTTGTTGCTTTTCACTAATGTTCCTTTGCCCCCTGAGTTTCTTAAAAACTGATTTTTGCACCTAGAGGTTTGATTTGTCACAGATTATTACTTTTGGCAAAAAGAGATATTGTATTCTTCATAAACTTTTTTTTTTTAATTTACTGAGTTCTATTTTCAGTTGACCTCTGTTCATATTCAGGAGAAAAATAATTATTTCTTGTAGTTTTTTTTTTTTTTTTTGTAATGCTGGCATCCTACATGATTGTTGCCCAAATAATTATTGAGAGCAAATTAAGGTTTTGCCAAATGGTCTTTAAAGACCATTTTCTTTAAAGATGTGATTTCATTATCATTCAGATTGCATAGTTTCTGATTAGAAGTCTTTGGTAATTCTTACTTTTTTCTCTCTGCATTTGTAACTAATTTTTCTCTGGCTGCCTTTAAGATTTTCTCTTACTATTATGTAGAAGTTTGCTTATTATATTCATCATATAATTTACTTTGTACCTTTTTGGCTTGAGGCTTGTTGATCTTTTTAGTTGTCTAGGTTGAAAGTTTTCATCATATTTGGAAAAATTTGGCCATTATTTCTTCAAAGGCTGACTTGGTCCTTGCCACCACTTTTCTGCTTGGCATTTCCAATAATTTGCTACGATTTTGTATAGTTTTTTACTTTTATCTCTTTGTGTTCTATATGAATATATTTTACTGATATGTTTCGAGTTTGCTAATCTTGTCTTCTGCAAAGTACAAACTACTGTTAAGCTTTTCTAGTGACTTTTTCATTTCAGAATTGTATTTTTCATGTGTAGAAGTTCCATTTGTATCTTAAATAATCGTTTTCTGTTTAATATGTTTATGTCTTACTTTAACTCTTAAGTATAATTACATTCGCTCCCTTACTGCATGTGTCTACTATTCTGTTACTTGTGTCATTATTCAAGATGTTTTGTTTGTTTTGACTAACTTTTCTCCTGTTTGTAAAATCATTTCAGAATCAGAAGGAGTTACTTATTTTGACTGGGTAGTGTTCAACTCTTAGATTCTTCATGTGTAGTACATTTTACAAGATACTACAAGAACATTTAAAAGTTTCCATCCTCTGACCCTACAAACCTACTTCAGTGACCGTATACTAAAAAACTATCCATATACGTAAAGATGCTTAAAGAAGTTTGTGGAAACTAAAATTAAAAGATGTGTTTATTTTGATTCAGTAACATTTTGGAATCTATGCATGCTTTTTCATAATACACATTTCCCATAAATATTTAGAGTATCTTTTTTTAAAAAAGATTTATTTATTTATTTGAAAATCAGAGTTACACAGAGAAGCAGAGGCAGAGAGAGAGGAGAGAGGAGAGAGGAGAGAGGAGAGAGAGAGAGAGGAGAGAGAGAGAGGAGAGAGAGAGGAGAGAGAGAGGGAGAGAGAGGGAGAAAGAGGGAGAGAGAGGGAGAGAGAGGGAGAGAGAGGGAGAGAGAGAGAGAGAGAGGTCTTCCATTTGCTGGTTCACTCCCCAACTGGCTGTGATAGTCGGAGCCATGCCGATCTGAACCCAGGATCCAGGAGCCTCCTCCAGGTCTCCCACATGGGTGCAGGGGCCCAAGGACTTGGGCCGTCTTCTATTGTTTTCCCGGGCCGTAGCAGAGAGCTGGATCGGAAGTAGAGCAGCTGGGTCTCAAACTGATGCCCATATGGAATGCCGGCACTACAGGTGGCAGCTTTACCTGCTATGCCACAGCGCCGACCCCTAGAATATCTTGTACATACATACATTTCAAAATATTTTTGCACCAAATAATCTTATATTTTAATTCTGTTCTTCACAAATGTTTTAAAGGACCTTCATATACTTGTATCAGAATAATTTCTATAAATGTTGATTTGATTTGTCCTATCTTTAATTCCCTACTCTTCCCCAGTTTCAAGCAGATATCTTCCATGAGGATGTACACTCCATGGGGATAGTGCCTTGACTATCTTACTTAATACTGTATCCCCAGCACTTGAACAGGGTTTCACCAAGTTTATCTGGGGAAGGTGTGGTGGTGCATTGGTTTTAGCCACTACTTAAGATGGATGTCTGCATCCTATATTGAAGTGCCTGGATTGAAGTCCCGCTTTTGTTTCTTATCTAACTTTCTACTGCTGAGCACTTTGGGAGGCAACAGATGATGGCTTAAGTTCTTGGATTCATGCCCTCCACGTGGGGGACCTAGATGGAGTGCTGTACCCTGGACTTCAGCTTGTCCTAGTCCCAACTGTTGCAGGCATTTAGGTCATGAACTGGTGGATAGAAGATAACTTTGTGTCACTCTGCTTTTGTAATAAATAAACATAATAATAAATAAATAGACTTTGAGTTTATCTGCCTTATCAGTTGCAGAGCTGATTCTGAAAATCCTCTGGGTTCTATGGGTGAGGAAAAACTGAGATATATACATGTTAAGTAAGGATTCACAGTATTTGCTGCTGCTCACTCTGGTCTAGGAAATTTTCCTTATTTCTCTACCTTTAGTTTTACCTTTTCACCCCCTTCCCATACCTAGCAAGAACTCTTCTAAAATCTACCATGTAAAGGAATCGTTCTAGGCTTGGACTTCATTTACTTTTGTCCCAAAAAATACCCAAGCTGAGGAAATAAGTAATAGTCTGGTTATCTTCTTGAAAGTTGAGAAGGGTGGGAAAATATAGAGAGGATAAAGCAAATGAACATTTGCAGAAATTATTTTGATACGTATTTTAGTACACAGGTGTGGTGGAATGAGAAGGCCATGCCAAGATGGCTGCTGGCAACAGAAACTGGCTGGCAACAGGCCATGATTGGATGGCTTCGGTAACCACACGACAACAGAGCCTGACTGACAATAGGCTGTGATTGGATGGTTTCGGAAACCACATGTCAAAGGAGCCTGACTGACAACAGGTTGTGATTGGATGGCTTCAGAAACCACATGACAATGGAGTCTTCCTGACAACATGCTATGATTGGATGGTTTCAGAAACTGCCTGGCAACAGGGTGTGATTGGTTAGGACATAGACCGCCCCTTGACCGGATTGGCTGCCTTGCTATATAAGCTGCTGTAGCAACTGAAATAAATGAGTCTGCAGGCTGCTCACCTCTGGCCTGCTTTCACCTGACTCCCTGGGTCTGTGTGGTGACTCCATACCTCTTGCCCCCACCACGCTTCTCCTCTCAGAACGAATCCATAGCAACACACAGGCACAAACATATCTCTAGGGTATGGTTAGTTTTTTAGTATAGAGTCCTATACTAAATATAGATTAGAATACCAGAGAGTATAAACTTGTAAATGGCCCTGTAGCATCTTGCCAAATTGCTAGTATGTGGAGAGCTTTTGAATTGAACACTACCCAGATTGTCCTGCTAAGAAATAAAATGGAGAGTTCTGTAATACAGTGACTGTTCACTTTAGTTCTCTCCTTAAGTCTGTAATCATTCAATAGCATGTTCTGTCAGCATCTAAAAGCCCTGCATCTTGCCCTGTTATCTAATCCAAAGTTGCAATTGCTTCTTTGCTTTCAATAACATCCAGTCTTCATTGATCCTCCAATTGGTCAAGCAGTTGGAAGAGAAGTTCAAAGGACATAATATGAGATGTGCAAAAGAGGCGTCTGTTGTGCATTTTCTAGGCTGATCATTCCAGCTCTCTTAGTTTCGTGTCTGCATTCTGAGGCAATATCCTAATGTAAGTAAATAGGTGTAGTAGCACATGGTCTTTTATGAGAATACAACACATTATAGGCTGAAGAAAAAAGTTTAAGACAACAGTGAGAAAACCAGGAAAAACACTGTTAATGTTTTTTTGTTGTTGTTTTTTGACAGGCAGAGTGGACAGTGAGAGAGAGAGACAGAGAGAAAGGTCTTCCTTTGTCGTTGGTTCACCCTCCAATGGCCGCCGCGGCCGGCGCGCTGCGGCCAGCGCACGGTGCTGATCCGATGGCAGGAGCCAGGTGCTTCTGCTGGTCTCCTATGGGGTGCAGGGCCCAAGCACTTGGGCCATCCTCCACTGCACTCCCGGACCACAGCAGAGAGCTGGCCTAGAAGAGGGGCAACCGGGACAGAATCCAGCGCCCCGACCGGGACTTTTTTTTGATACTGAGGTTATATTTATGGTAGGTTTCTAGGTAAAATAACATTTGCTCACTGATTAAATGGATGATTTTTTAAACATCTCCCCCAATATTAGTAATTCATTACTAATTACAGAAGTGTAATATTACATTGGTTATCAGAAGTTTAACTGAAGCAGTAGATATTATCTTGTCTATAACTGAGTAATGTATACTTATAGTATAGCTATGAACTAAATGCTCGTGTCCTCCAAAATCCCTAATAATTGTACTGAAACCCTAACTGCAAATGGAGTGGTATTAGGAGAGGGCCATTTGGGAGGTAATTAAGTTTGGATGAGGATGTTGCCTCATGATGGGATTACTGTCTTTGTTAAAAAAAAAAAAAAACGACTGAATGAACTGGCAGGGAGCCTTGTGAAGATACAGCTAAACATGGCCTTCTGCATACCGACCAGGAAGAGAGTCCTCACCAGACACTGGCTCTGCCAGCAGTTTAATCTTGGACTGCCTAGTGTCCGGAACTGTGAGAAACCAGTTTGTTGTTAAAGCCATCCAACTATGATATACAGTTAAAGTAGCCAAAGTGGGCTAAGGGATATAAAATATAGAACTGGCACCCACATGGTTCTGTCATATATTTTTTAAAGCATTATCCCCATGTCCATTTCTTCTTTCTTTAATTCTTTAATTATTAACTCCAACCTCTAAATCTTCTTCAGTTTTTCATTCTTCGCATTAGCTGACTGGAATCATGTTTCTTTTTTTTTATTTATTTATTTAAAAGTCAGTTACACAGAGAAGAGGCAGAGAGAGAGGTTGTCTATCCGCTGGTTCACTCCCCAATTGGCCGTAACCACTGGAGCTGTGCCCATCTGAAGTCAGGAGCCAGGAGATTCTTCCCAGTCTCCCACGTGGGTGCAGGGGCCCGAGGACTTGGGCCATCTTCTACTGCTTTCCCAGACCATAGCAGAGAGCTGGATTGGAAGTGGAGCAGCTGGTTCTTGAACCCGCACCCATATGGGATGCCTGCGCTTCAGGCCAGGGCGTTAACCTGCCGGCCCCAGGAATCTTGTTTCTTCCATAATACCTACACTGATATCCTTTGGCTGCTGTAACTAATTATACAAAGTTGGGGGCTTAAAACCACAAAATCTTATTAGCTTACTGTTCTGGAGGTTAGTGGTCTGATATGACTCACACTGGGATAAAATCTCCCTCTTTAATGTGTTAAAAAATTGTTGAAGAGACAGAAAGAGATGGAGAGAGAAACACGTCTGCTGGTTTGCTCCCCAAATGACTGCAGTGCTTGGGGTTGGGCTGCGACTAATCTAGCGTCTCTCACTGCCACCTCTCAAGCAGAAAGCTGGAACCAGGACCTGGAGGTTGAAAGCATACCTTGGCGCTCAGAGGTTGGGTTGTGGGTGTCTTAATTGTTAGGCAAAATGCCCACTCTCCCTATTTCATATTTAAGGACTTTTGTGATTACATTGGGCCAACCAAGATAATCTGGGATAATTTGTCCTTTTATATCATATTAGCAATCTTAATTTTATCTGCAACATTAACTTCTCTTGCTATAAAACATAATATATTCACATGTTTCAGAATTTAGGACACGGATGTCTTTGTGTGAGCATTATTCTACCTACCATAGTACCTATTGTATCCATTCCTTCCTTTTTAATTACTTTGTGACTCATTTATTTCAGGCCCAGTTATTGGTATAATTGCAGAAGCCTTTGATTTTGTTCTCTGTATTTAGTTGTTCAAGTTTCCTCATATCTTAATCTGTATTGCCACTGTAACTTCCAAACAGACAGGAGATTACTCATTGGTAGCTTTTTCAGCAAGATAGCATTCACAAGCTCTTTTGAATATTCAAGTTATTAATACAAATATTTATGAACACTAATACATTCTTTAGTTATTATTTAGGTTAATATACTGTTGTACCAATATTGTATAAATTTGTAAGCATATGTGAAACAAATTTAAAAGGATGTGCAAAGGACTTAACAAGATTCTAACGTGTTTAAAATATTTATATTTTGTCTCAAACTCCTATTTCTTAGTAAAAAGTAGTATTTTTTTGTGATGTTGTGATAAAATTACCTATAATTATGATGGAAATCTTGACTTCACACTTTCATTTAATAACTTAAATATTTTGGATGATATCTTGAATATTTTGATAATTTTTATAGATGTTATGACCTGAAAAGTTTGATCACAAAATATATATATATATTTATAGTTAAAAATAAAATTTATTTTTTTGAATATTATAGCAGTAGATTCATTGCAAAGAATAGAATTCACTGTAACCAACCTAAGGGCAGAAAAATTTCTTACAGACTATTACATGTGTTGCAGAACCACAGGAGGACTGGAGAAACAAAATATAGATCCATCTTGGAAAATTCCTAAGTCATACTGCAAGAATAGGACACCTAGGAAGCCACTGCCCACCTGAACAAAAACTGCCTGCCAATTCAGAAACTACATTTACAAACTCCAGAACTATACCTGAGATACAGGTATAAAATATCTGTGAATAAATATGTATATATATGCATATATATGTGTATTTTTCCAGTTATAAGTCCAGGAAATCAGGAACTTCTTTTTTTTTCAACTTTTACTTAATAAATATAAATTTCCAAAGTACAACTTTTGGATTATAGCGGCTTTCCCCCCATAACTTCCCTCGCACCCGCAACCATCTCATCTCTACAGCTCTTTTAAGTATTTTCCCCTGAGATAACTAAGAAACATTTGGGTAACACAAAAGATGTCCTTGATGAGTTTTCATCTTACTATAAAGTAATTACAAGAACTCTATGAATTAAAGTTATCCATGTCAGTAACACCTTAGGACAGCTATTCAAGCCCTTGAAGTGAAGGCAGGGTTGAAGAAAATGACTCCTATCCCTCAAGATTCCTTATATCCATCTGACATGTAGATGAATTAAGGAAACCATACTGATCTTCATATTAAAAATAATTTAGATGAGGTAGGCGTTCAGCTTACCAGTTATATGTATGCCCACATCTCTTATCTGAGTGCTTTGGTTCAAGTCTTGGCTCTGCTCCTTTTTCTCACATCTTGGTAATATACACCCTGGGTGGCAGCAAGTGATGGCACAAGAACATGAATCTCTGCTGCCCATATGGGAGACCAGAGTTGGGCTCCCAATACTGGCTTTGGCCTGGACCAGCTCAGGCTGGTGGGGGGCATTTTCAGAGTAAACTGGTGAATGACAGGTTCTCTTGCTCTCTCTCTCTTTTCTCTCTCTCTGCCTTTCAAATAAATAAAAATAAATAAATAACAAATAAATAAGAAATGTAAGTAGATGTTTTAATATGTTCTTTCTACTGTCAGTGCATTAATTACTTTGTAAACTCATTTTAAAAATCTGCATTATATAATAAAGCCCATACTCTTATACAGAATTCAAAGCCTTCTAAGATCTCATTTAATTTGTTGACTCACCTATGATGTTTTTACTCTATAAGTATCCTGTTACTCATTCTGCATAGACTACCATTATCCTTTCTTTAGTTTTCATTATTTAATTTTCAAAATTCTGTTTGTCCTTTAAGCCACAGGACTTTAAAACCATTGACTTATTGTTAATTCATTGATTCAATACAATTCCTTGTGTTCAATTCTTTTGATAAGCTTTTTTTTTTTTTACAGATTTATTAATTTTATTTGAAATGCACAATGATACAAAGAGAGGAAAAGACAGGGAGAGAGATTTTCCTTCTGCTGGTTCACTTACCAAATGCCTTGCCAGAGCTAGCCCAGGCTGAAGTCAGGACCCAGGAACTCCATCCAGGTCTCCCGTTGAGTGGCAGGGACCCAAATACTTGGGCCATCATCCACTGCTTCCCAGGCACGGTAGCAGGAAGCTGACTTGGAAGAGTGGAGTAGCTGGGATTGTAACCTGCCACTGATTTGGAATGTGGTTTTTCATGTGGCAGTTGAACTAATTGTGCCACGGTGCCTGACCAGGGATACACTTGTAATTATGTAGTTATTATTTTCCTTTCTCCTAAAATAGGTGCTTTAAAACTTTATAAGTGAATGAAGATTATATTACTCTGAGGTCACAACTGGTATTTCATCCTCCCTAGCCATAGCTAATTTCCTTTTTTGTTCTCTGATATTTGCTCTGTGTACCGACTAGGCACTTAATTCTGTTGAATCAGAATAAGATTCACAGTGGCTCAGGATTTTTTGTTGGTTTTTGTTTTTCTTTTCATTTTTTCTTTCTTTTTTTTTTGAATTGGGGGGTTGTATAGTTAGATCTGGCCCAGCAGTAAAGGCACAAAGTGGAGTTTTGATTGCAGGAGTGTCATATAGTTGAGATAGAAAGTTCTTGGAATGATGCCGATTGCTGAACATCAAACCTTTATTTGTTCACTTACCAAAGTCATGTCTGTGTATGCTGTTTCACAGCAATATGCAAATTGCTTATGACTATACCCAGTAGAATGATACTCAATCCAAGCTCATTTGCAGCAGTTTAAAAACAAACTCCAGAGCCCAATATCACAACTGTTTTCTTCATTTTTGATCTTACCTCATTAGGGAAACAGGGTAAGGGTGGCATAATGTTCTGAAATCTGTCAATACTTTGTGTTTCTTATTCATTAAAACCTTCAGATCCTGTTTTCCTGGTGGCTCTATTTACCAGGGAGGGTGAGGAGAAAAACACTAAACAGGTGTTCTTGACTTGAAAAACAGCAATTTCAAGCAACTCACGAGAGGAGAGTTGAAAATTTTCGGATTCTGAAGTTGTCACTGGGAGATAAATTTGGGTACCACATTTGCCTCTCATAAACAGAGTTTCTTTAACATAAATTTCTGCTGTGCATGAGGCACCTGATTTCTCTGGAGGCAGACATGCTTCAGGAAGCTATTGTGCTGAGCAGAGATAGTGAATGTTTTCCCAGCCTTCTTCCAAATATACGAATGAGAACTGGGAAGTCGTATGCTGAGCTGCTCAAGTGATCTTTCAGCTTCCTCTCTGAAGACAAACTTTGAGGAGGGAAACTAATCTACAGGAAAGAGTTTGCCTGGTTAGTAAAAAGTACCTGAGTTTTGAGTAATATAAACTCAACATTAAATCTCAGTAATATCATAAGAAGATGATTATTTGGGAATTAAACAATAAAGCCTATCATGCATCTTATAGGAAAGGATTACATTAATACTTTGTTCTTTACTGAA
Organism: Oryctolagus cuniculus; assembly: GCF_964237555.1. Lineage (NCBI taxonomy): Eukaryota > Metazoa > Chordata > Mammalia > Lagomorpha > Leporidae > Oryctolagus > Oryctolagus cuniculus. Next base: position 50,569,246 of record NC_091437.1, read on the forward strand.
GCAGCATCTATCTGAGCCAAGGGAAAAATTAAAAAAAAAAAAAACTATTTTTAATAGCAGTGGTTCTCAGAATGTGACTCCCCTGGCTGTAGCATTAGTATCACACAGCAGCTTGTTAGAAATACATATTCTTGGGCCATACTTGAAAAATGTTGAACATGGACTCTTGAAGTCTGTTCTTGTCCTCTTTTTCTTTTTTGGAAATGCTCCAGGTGATTCTATTTTATATTAATGTTGGAGATGCAGCATTCTATAGGAATTCAGTTCATTAATTCATCCAAAAATTATTTTAAAAACAATGCTAATTTTTTAAAAGATTTATTTATTTATTTGAAAGACAATTATAGAGAGAGTAGGAGAGATCCACTGGTTCACTCCAAGTCTCCCTTGTGGGTGACAGTTGCCCAAGGTCTTGGGCCATATTTCCCAGGTGCATTAGCAGGGAAGTGGATTGAAAGTGGGCAGCTAGGACAGGAACTGGCACCTTTATGGGATGCTGGCACAGCAGAGGGTGGCTTAACCTACTGTACCCCAGTGCTGGCCCCTCAACAAATATTTATTATGTAACAGATTTTTAATAAGTTCTGTGTACTCTCTGACCCTGAAACTTACAAATTATATTCTAGTGAACAGTCTGTAAAAATGAAAGGAAATGAAATATGCACACACACATAGTTTTGCTATTCTATTTGAAAATTTATGTTGCAGATACTAAATCTTTTATGCCTTAATAATTCAGGATCAGTAGCTTCAGAATGAAGGCATTTGCCTAAATTACCAGAAGGCCATTTTAATCTCAGTGAAAATAACAGTAATTCCAGAAATTATTAAATATCTAAACTCTAATTGAAAAAAAAATCTTCATTTTTCCCAAGAATTTTTATAGTCTTGGCTTGATATGAGGATTTATTCAAGGATTCATGGAAATCACTTTGAATTTATACTTGTTGGTTTCTTTTAAAATAAATAGAATAAATAGGTAAGTAAGAATAAATAAATAGAAATAACTCTCTGCTGCTGTCTTTCCATGATGTTGACTTTTTGAAGATTTCACATCATTTATATGATCACCCACGTTCTTGATTTGCCCATGGTTTCCTTTTGTTTTCATGTTATGCACACTTCTATTCTCTGAATTTACTGTGCACTGGAATTTTTTTTTTTTTTTGGACAGGCAGAGTGGACAGTAAGAGAGACAGAGAGACAGAGAGAAAGGTCTTCCTTTGCCATTGGTTAACCCTCCAATGGCCGCCGTGGCTGGCGCGCTGCAGCCGGCGCACCGCACTGATCTGATGGCAGGAGCCAGTTACTTCTCCTGGTCTCCCATGGGCTGCAGGTCCCAAGCACTTGGCCCACCCTCCACTGCACTCCCTGGCAACAGCAGAGAGCTGGCCTGGAAGAGGGGCAACTGGGACAGAATCCGGCGCCCCGACTGGGACTAGAACCCGGTGTGCCGGCGCCGCAAGGCGGAGGATTAGCCTAGTGAGCCGCCGCGCTGGCAGTGCACTGGAATTTATGTCTAGTGGCTTGATTGGATTTTATTAAAAGCTATTTGATTATCTGTGATTTACCAGACACTGTGATAAGCAAAATAGGTAAAACCTTGTTTTAAGAAAAGTCAGATTTGATTTACAGACAGCATATATTTTACATATGTATTAAAAAACCATTAAAAATTAAGATCCCCTAGTGGTAAATGCTATGATAAATATTTAGTAAGGTAATTTGACAGTGAGTTAGTAATAGTTGGTGGTGTAGAAGATGACCAAGTAAGATCTTAATGTGGAATGTTTGAGTTTTGACCTAAAATAGGAATGGCAGGAAATGAGAATTAGTGATGAAGAAAACCAATTTGCTAAACCCTTTGAGCAAAACAAAGACTGATTTGAAGATGCTGAGTTTCTTGAGAGAAAGAAGGAAGAATTTCAGAAGTACTTAAGAATTTTAGAATTTTATCCATTATACAGGCTTGGTAGGAACAATCTTGATCAATCAAATAATTTCATTGAGTTGTACAGCTAGTTTACTTTGTCAGCTGTACATATATATTTTTTTTAAACTGATACCAACACAGTAGACACAGATCAGTTGTAAATTTTGTCTTCTCAAGTTGTAAAAATGCCAGAAATTGGCGATCATATGCTAGAAATATCTGGTCTTTAACTTGGGAAATTGGGAAAGTGAGATTATTCTTATTTATTTTGCCATGTTTATCATCCTTCCTATGCATTCAAAATGCACATCCTATTATTCAAGTCTATTTTTGAATTGTCAGAGTCCACTTTGGATCTATCTGTGGATGAGACCTTCTTAAATGTAGGCAAATAAACATCAGCAATGAGGGACAGGTATTGGACACTGGTTTACCACCAAATGTTTGACCTCTTGGAATGCCTGCATCTTGTATTGGAGTGAGTCCTGGATCTGCTCCTAATTATAGCTTCCTGCTACTGTGTGCCCTAGGAGGCACCATGTGATGGCTCAGATAGTTGGGTTCTTGCTTCTCATATGTGTTCCAGGCCCAGCGCTGGACAACTTTCTTGTAGGTTTTTTGTTTTTTTTTTGGTTCTTTGGTAGAAAAACAATATAGGACTGAATGTTTCAAGTGTACTTATATGCCATAATAGTGGTGGATAATTGTGTCAGATGAAATAATCCAATTACAAAGCATATAGTTAGAAGGAAGTGTCAGGTCCATGGGTGATTTCTCAGCCAGCATTTGACATGGCTTGTGGGACATGTTTTTGACACCTGTCAGAAAGATCAAAGGAAATGCTATCTCTAGAAGTACATGGGAGGGAGTGGAGTGAGTTCTACCTGTTGAGAAGACAATCCTGGGGAGGGAAACACTCTGGAAAAACTGACATTCCTTATAACTGTTTCCAAAAACTGCATCTCACATTAGGCCTCAGTTTACCCATTTGTGATATCCATCTGTGAAATATGCTTATTGAAAATGCTTGATGTGTTAAGAAAAATAGTGAGAAATGAAGACCTGTGCCTGTATGTAATGTTCCTAGGGATTTGTAATAAATATTATGGTTCTGTACAAGTTGGATTCTGGTTTTGATTTAAGAATTTCATGCTAAAATGTTGTCTGAGTATGTATGCATGGGTATACTTTGTTTACAGAGCAGAAGAAGGCATACAAAAGATGATAATCCCTTTGTAGAACCACATTTAAGAAAAATGCCCAATTTATATACCTTCAAAAGGCATTGATCTGGAGCAACACTGCCTGTTAGAACTTACTGAGGTCAGGGATATAAACTAAATCTGCGTTGTCCAAAATGATACTCACTAGCCACCTGTGACTCTTGTGCAGTTGGAATGTAGTTGGTGTGAATGAGGAACTGAATTTTTCATTAATTTAACTTTAAATAGCCATATGTGGCTGTGGCTATCATTTTGGTAAGTGTAGTTTTGGAGAGTTGCTGGGGTTATATTTTAAATCAGGTTTATTCAATCTGCCAGGTTATTTTAGTTTTGAGTTCTATTTTTAGTGTATTTTCATGGCTGAATTATATTCTGAGTAATCAGTCTTTTTTCTTAAGATTTACTTATTTATTTATTTATTTATTTTAAAAGCAGAGTTAGAGAGAGTGAGAAAGAAAGAAAAGAAATTAAAGAAAGGAAGAAAGAAATCTTTTCTGCTGGTTCAGCAGAATGGTTATAATGGTTATAATGGCCAGGACTGAGACACAGCAAATCCAGGAGCCCAGAACTCCATCTTTGCCACAAAGCAGGCCCCAGTCAATGTCTTTCATGGTGGTGAAATTTGATAGGGTTTGCTTGTGCTTTCCTTCTCCTTAACCTTCCAGTGCTGGCTACTTTTGCCGCCTGACAGCATTTTAGTCTGTTTAGTGCTGCAGCATCCCAAGTTTGTTTCTTCTTTGCTCATTAATCTTTTCTTCTTATCAGTTCTCCCTCAATATTACAGATTTTCATTACAGTTCAGACTACTCTTTTGAGTTTAGTTCAGACATTATGTTTCATGTATTCTGTGAGCAAATAGATCTACTTCTGATCTTTCTACTGACCTATCCTAGAATCTTGTACTGTCTCCTTATAGTTCCCTATGTGATCTGCAAAAACCTGAGATTAAAATTTAACATTACAACACTTTCCTATTGAAATTGATGCTTTATTCTATGCTGGGAAGGCAACACTGTATTTCCTGTTGTCCAAACTTAAATGGTCATCCCTGACTTCTCCCACTTTGTTTCCTCTCAAGTCAGTCAAGTCAGATTTTCCATCTTTTTCTTTTTTAAAATAGATATTTGAGAATTTGAATGTGATCATTGTGCAAGGACCATGCTAATCTTCTCTGTATCATTCCAATTTTAGTATATGTGTTGCTAAAGTGGGCCAGGTCCTTTCCTTTTAATAGATGTTGGGTAATATCTAGTTTCCTTTTCCATTGTCCATACCTTGGCTGAGATCTTCTTCAGTTCATTCACATGTGCCACATTTTCAGTCTCCTAATGGGTGTGATTACCTGCTGTCTCAGTTGGGGTTATACTAACCACTCCAGTTTTCTCTCATTTGACTGTTCTGCATGTATTTTACCCTGCAGGTACTTTGGCCTGCCATTCTTGCCAGAGAACTCAAGCTTTTCCAGTGTTGTGCTTTGGTTTAACACTACTGGCTCTGACAAAAATTGGATTTTCTTGTGTAATGAAATGGTACATGCCTAAATCCTTTAAGATTATTCTGTTGTTCATACATGATTTATCAGCTATTAATTGTGTGCATGCTATATGCAGGCATTAAAGATGTAATACCCAGCTTATAACAAGACAGGATCCTTGCATCCAAGGGAATTACAGTATAGTGGCTAATCTGACACATAAATTAACAGGCAACTATGATAGAGTGTGATAAAAATTCTGCCTCATCATCATCATCATCTGGAAACCATGTCAAACTCAGAAGTTGATTACATTAGTACTTTTTGTCTGTTATTCTATCACTGATTTGTTTTAATATTTAAATCTCTTTCCTCGATTAAGCTGTAAATTCCCTGAAGGCAGAGAAAAAATTATATATAGTGGAATATATTCTATGGGACTTGAACAAGCATTTTTCAAAAGAGGAAATTCAAATGGTAAGGTATGCAGTCAGCCCAAATGTCCATCAACTAATGACTGAATAAAGAAATTATAGGGCTGGTGCAGTGGCTCACTAGGCTAATCCTCTGCCTGCAGTGCCAGCACTCTGGGTTCTAGTCCCAGTTGGGGCACCGGTCCTGTCCCGGTTGCTCCTCTTCCAGTCCAGCTCTCTGCTGTGGCCCGGGAAGGCAGTGGAGGATGGCCCAAGTGCTTGGGACCCTGCACCTGCATGGGAGACCAGGAGGAAGCACCTGGTTCCTGGCTTCAGATCAGCACAGTGCCAGCCGTAGCGGCCATTTGGGGGGTGAACCAATGGAAGGAAGACCTTTCTCTCTGTCTCTCTCTCTCTCTGTCTAACTCCGCCTGTCCAAAAAAAAAAAAAAAAAAAAAAAAGTAAGAAATTATGGGGAACTGGTGCTATGGTTTAGCGGGTAAAGCTGCCGCCGTCTGCCAGTGCTGGCATCCCATATAGGCTCCAGTTCAAGTCCTGGCTGCTCCACTTTCGATCCAGTTCTCTGCTATGGCCTGGAAAAGCAGTGGAAGATGGCCCAAGTCCTTGGGCCTCTGCACTCAAATGGGAGATCTGGAAGAAGCTCCTGGCTCCTAGCTTCGGATTAGCACAGCTCTGGCCATTGCAGCCAATTGCAGAGTGGACCAGGGGATGGAAGACCTCTCTCTCTGCCTCTCCTTCTCTCTATCTGTAACTCTGACTTTCAAATAAATTAATAATTTTTTTAAAAAAAGAAATTATAGTATATGTACACTATGGAATACTCTCAGTGTTTGAAAAAAATGAAATCCTGTTTTTTACAACAAAATGGGTGCGACTAGAAGCCATTATACTTAGTGAAATAAGGCAGTCCCAAAAGAGAAATAGCTTATGTTTTCCCTGCTCTGTGGTAACTACTTAGAGTACTGAAAATATAATGTAGTAGAGTGAAATGGACATTTTGTGATTCAATGATTGTTTATAGCCTTTGTCTCTACTTTTGAGGAAGAATGTTTTCTGCATAGTATTTATTGAACTCTTTCCTTAGTGTAGGGTTAATCTTACAAGCATAAAATAAACTGAAAATAGATCTTTGTAAAAATTAAGAGTGGAAATGGGAGAGGGAGGAGGAAGGAGGGTGGGAGCGTGGGTGGGAGGGAGAGAAGGTATGGTTCGAAGTATCACTATATTCCTAAATCTGTATATATGAAATACCTGCAATTTGTTTACCTTAAATTAAAATTAAAAAGAATCTACCCTATAGCCTCTATCTCACAGTATTTCATATAAAAGTTAAAATTAAATACCCAGCAATTTATAAGAGAACTATATTTTACCTTTATGGTTTTGGGTTTTTTTTTTTTTTTTTTTTTTTGGACAGGGACAGGCAGAGTGGACAGTGAGAGAGAGAGAGAGAGAGAAAGGTCTTCCTTTGCCATTGGTTCACCCTCCAATGGCCACCGCGGCTGGCGTGCTGCGGCCGGCGCACCGCGCTGATCCGATGGCAGGAGCCAGGTACTTTTCGTGATCTCCCATGGGGTGCAGGGCCCAAGCACTTGGGCCATCCTCCACTGAACTCCCTGGGCACAGCAGAGAGCTGGCCTGGAAGAGGGGCAACCGGGACAGAATCCGGCGCCCCGACCAGGACTAGAACCCGGTGTGCCGGCGCCGCAAGGTGGAGGATTAGCCTAGTGAGCCGCGGCGCCGGCCTATTTTACCTTTGTAAATCTTTCCTTTGTACTGCAGAAGCACTTCTTTGGCCACACAAAATGTAGGAATATAATGAATATACTGTTTATGTTGAATACTTATTTTAAGTATATAAATTCAATTACCTGTGTTATTTAAAATATATATTACAATATATTAGCTGCTATACTTCTTCCTGATAAAAATATTTGATTAATCTTAAAAATAAAGGACATAAATTAGAATAAACAGACATAGAGAAATTTTCTATCTTCTGATTGACTCCCCAAATACCACAACAGCTAGAGGTGGACCAGACTGGTGCGCAGAACTCAAACTACATTTCCCATGTCAGTGTCATGGACCCAGCTGCTTGATCTATCACTTACTGACTCTGAAGGTACACATTAGCAAGAAGAATCAGGAATTGGGAGATGAGCTGAGACTCAAACTTGGGCACTGACTGTGATATGGGACAGGGTTATCCCAAGGAGTGTCTGAATTGCTGTGCCAAAGGCCTATCCTTCAGTGAACTTTCTGAAAATCACTAATATGCATGGATTTCAGATTTTTTTAGACTAACAAAAATTTATTTTCATTCGGTTTTCATGAGCTTTTTGAATTTTTCATATATAATCTGTAAAATTTAATACGTTTGGACATTTGCATATACCAGTGATGGCATCACCGTAGCATACATAATTAAATATATTTCACTGTCAAGTTACTTCATTTTCTTTGTAATCTCTCCCATCCAAGCCGGCACCGTGGCTCACTAGGCTAATCCTCCACCTTGCGGCGCCGGCACACCAGGTTCTAGTCCCGGTTGGGGCGCCGGATTCTGTCCCGGTTGCCCCTCTTCCAGGCCAGCTCTCTGCTATGGCCAGGGAGTGCAGTGGAGGATGGCCCAGGTGCTTGGGCCCTGCACCCATGGGAGACCAGGAGAAGTACCTGGCTCCTGCCATCAGATCAACGCAGTGCGCCGGCTGCAGCACACTGGCCGCGGCGGCCATTGGAGGGTGAACCAACGGCAAAGGAAGACCTTTCTCTCTCTGTCTCTCTCTCTCACTGTCCACTCTGCCTGTCAAAAAAAAAAAAAAAAAAAAAAAAAAAAAAAATCTCTCCCATCCACCTGTCAGTGGCTACTCCAAATCTCTTTTCTACCAGTATAGATTTGTGTTTCCTATAACTGCATGTAAATGAAATCACATAGTGTGTAATCTTTACATTTGCTTTCTTTTACTTAATAAAATTGTTTTGAAATTTAACCATGTTATGTACTTAACTGTGGTTTACTACTTTTTGCTGCTAAATAGTATTCTGTTGTGTGGATGTACTATGGTTTATCCATTGATTGGTAAATGGGCATTTAGATTGTTTCCAGTTTTGTCTTATTACAAATAAATGTATATCTTGGACCTTGTGCTTTCGTTTATTTTTTAATGAGTATCTCAGGGTGGAATGACAAGGTTATATAAAAAGATAATGGCAAATTATTTTTCAAAATCTTGTAGTGCAATTTTACCCTTCTACTCAGTGAATGAAAATTCTAGTTGCTCCATATCCTTTCCTATATTTGCCTATATTTGGTATGATTATTATTAAATACACATAGCATCATTATATATTATATATTACAATGTATATTTAATATATTTTATGATTTTAGTAATAATAAAGTATTAAATATACACAGCCCAATGTGTATATAGTCAAATCTCATTGTGATTTTAATTCGTTTTGTTAATGATGCAGTACCCTTTCACATGTTTCTTAAGTCAATAAAATATTTTTGTGATGATTCAAAAAATTGCCTGTTGTTTTTATTTTTTCCTTTTTTATTATTGAGTTGTGAGGTATACACCCTGGTTATATGTCCTTTACTTGATAAGTTTTTGACAGTTTTCTTGATTTCTAAGCTTTGCTATACATATTTTTAATCTTTGAAGAGAAAAAACCACTTTCAAATAAAGTGAAAAGAAAAAATTAATTTTAAAGGAAGAAAGAGAGAAACATAGAAAACTCTCCCATCTGTTGGTTGACTTTCCCAATGTCTGTAACAGCCAGGACTGGGCCAGGCTGAAGACAGGATCCTGGAACTCAATTCAGGTCTCCCATATGGGTGGCAGGCACAGAAGTACTTGAGTCATTGTCTGCTGCCTCCCAGCGTATGTATTTTCAGGAAGCTGGATAGGAGACAGAGGGGTGTGATTCAAACTAGGCATTACAGTATGGAATGTGGGCATCCCAGACAGTATTTTTTACCCCAGAAACCTTTTATTTAAGATTTGCAAATTTCATGCATTTCATAAATAAAACTTTGCCTCTGAAAAACAGCCTAGTTCAGTGGGTACCTTGATTTTCATCTTAAGAGACCCTGAGCTAAGAACCCAGCTGAGTCTTCATGGACCTATGCAACTTTGAGATAATAAATAGGTATAGTTTTAAGCAACAATACTTATAGCTTTTTGTTATACAGAAATATAAAAAGATTACAGAACTGCATGATCTTTAAATTTTGCTTGGTATCAGAATGTTTGACCACTTTGTACAGCTGTATCTGTAAGTGGTATAACACAATCTGGTCTTTGCCATTTCTTATAGTCTACTGATATTCTAAATATTTCCACTTCATTGATGGCATGCTTTTTCATCACTCTCCTGCTGGCCACTTTTACACATCTAGTTCAGTGCTATTCCTCTGGGCTTCTCTGTCATCTATCCTAGTTCTCAGAACATAATTATAAAGCTGCCATTCTTATATTATTTACTTCATACCAGTCTAACAGCCTCTTTTTTTTGTTAAGGGTGACCTAACAGACAGTATTAAAGACTTTAGGGTACCAGAAGGAAATTGAAATGTAAAAATAAGAAAAACATAACGTATGAATATTCTTCCTGTTCAGAGGCCAGGTTTATTATAGGAAATGCCTTACTTGTATTTCGATCCACACTTGGCAGAACTAGCTTGCTCCCTTACTATCATCATCTACTGTCTTCATCATTTTGCTTTTACTTATCCAATATTAACATTTATTGAATGCTTTTTAATGATATTTTGTATTGATTCCACTTCTCTTTGAATTGTGGACTGGAAATTTTATGCTATCAGGTACCCTTAAATTTCCACACCCATGGATTTTGCTTGCATCCGTATGTTTATGTAGCCACTGATGAAAAATATTTTTTAAAGATTTATTTATTTGTTTGAAAGATAGAGATACATAGAAGTGGGGGCAAGAGAGAAAGAGAAAGAGAAAGAGAAAGAGAAAGAGAAAGAGAAAGAGAAAGAGAAAGAGAAAGAGAAAGAGAAAGAGAAAGAGATCTCTGATCTTCTGATTCACTCACCAAATGGCTGCAATGAATGGGGCTGGGCCAGGCTGGAGCCAGGAGCCAAGAGCTTCCTCTGGGTCTCCCTCTTGAGTGCAGGGGCCCAGGTACTCGGGCCATCTTCTGTTGCCTCCCCAGGTGCATTAACAGGGAGCTGGATTGAAAGTGGAGCAGCCAGGACTTGAATGGATGCACAAATGAGATGCTGGTTCTGCAGGCAGAAACTTAACCTTCTATGCCATAGCATCAGCCCCAGTCAAAAATATTTTTAAAAATTTCATTTGTACTACATACACACAGGACTTTTTTTTTTCAGATCATTATTTTCTAAACAACTTTTGACATAGCATAGTTGTATAAATAACCTAGTGATGACTTAATGTATATGATAGGATATGTGTTGGTTATGTGCAGGTATATTACCAGTTTTCCTAAGTACTTGAGCATCCATGAATTTTGATATCTGAGGGGAATCATGAAACAAATCCTCTGCGGATATAGAGGGATAAATGTATATAGTTTCTAAAAGCCTATATACTACCCTAACTATTATTATCAAGGTTTTTAAAATCAATTTGTTTTTTTTTTTCATTTTGACAATTTCACAGCTTGTCAACACACTGGAAATAATAAATTATTACAGTTAAATGTGTATTTTTATTATAACTATGCAGTTATGAATTGAATGTTTTAAGGTTTCTTAAATACATCAGATTATGCTTATGTAAAATTCTTTTATTTGCTAAATAAAGATCTCTCATTCTAAGAAACTAAATAAATGCATTAAGTCTCAAATATCATGTTGAAACAGATTTAATTGAACTGGACTTTTAAATATGAAGAATTTGAAGTTTGAGTTATAAGGCTTTAGTTACTACATATAATAAAATATGGTTATTATCATATAGGATACTTTTATCAGCCATTGTAAATATGCAGATATGAGGAATTACATAGTAAAAAGTGTGAGAAAGTTTTAGGAGAAGATTCAAAATTCATTGATATGGGAGAAATTCTCAGGGCTCATTCCAAAGAATGTCTAGTTGGATAAACTGGTGGTGGAAAATGCTGCCTTAAAGAGAACTATAGCTATGCCACATAGGGTTGATAATCATCTTACTTCCTGTCATTCAAAGTCTTTGATGGCCTCAAAGAGTCTGCAGAATCTAAAAGTTTACTCCGTAGTATCTCTAGTGGTTAGAATTGATTGTTGATGATTTTATATATATATATATATATATGTATATATATACACACACAAAGATGTATATATACATAAAGATGTGTATATATACATATACATACATATATATGTATATATTTATACATTCGTACATATACCTCTTCATTCACTTGGTTTTTGCCTCTAATACAACAGCCTGGACTTGAACTGGCACTCATATAGGATGCCAGCACTGTAAGTAGAAGCTTAACCTACTAAGCCATAGCGCCAGCCCCTGTAACTATTTCATTAATCAAAGGAATATTGGGTAAGATGAACACAGGAGAAAGGAAAAAATGTAAATATATCATACTTAGAATATTATTGGCAGTGATATTGCTGTGTTTCTCCTCACTAATAGTTAATGAACAGAACACTTTGGACTGCTGATTTTTAAGGGAATTAACATCTATAGGGCCCAGGTATCAAGGGGTTGGTGACAGTAGTTTATTTTGCTGTCAGCAAGATAAGTATCTCAGCATTCCAGACACCATAGAATTCCTATAGCCATTTCAGAGAGTTGACTATATTGACATCTGGTCACTTGGCAATTATAGCCTCAGCATGAGAAGTTGCTGTCCAAGGTGATTGGTATTTCTCTCTCGTGCATTCTAAATACCAAGAACACCGGGATGGATCCACAGCCTCTGTCAGATTCTCCAGACTCCTGACATTTGACCATTGGTCAATAGTTTCATGATAACATTTTCAGTGTACCCTAAGCTTCAAGCCTTTCTATAGGGCTACCCCAAATGGAAAGGGGCAAGGAAGGTGGCGGGAATGTTCACTACATCCTATTGCTAAATCTGAAAGTCAAAAAGGGTTTAAAAATAATTTTGTGTGAAAGAAAATTTCCATTAATCCCATTCTATCATCTTTGTGCCAAAGAGAAGTAGATAAAGAAAAAACCCTTTTTAAATTCACACAAGGTGAGATTTTTGTACTTTTTCCTATAACTAATTGTGTTTTTTCCATCATATCCTGTAAAGTCAAACAAAGTATGCTAATTGTTGGATTGGAAAATATTAATCTAATGTAACAAAAATGTGAGATGAATGGTGCAATGATGTATGCTAATTGTAATTTACATTTATATCTCAATGCTGTTATAGAAATGATCTCATGTATTGAAGAATCACAGTAGGTATGATCATGAAATAAAAGTTGACTAGATGTAAGATTAGGTATGTTTAACGTTGTGCTAGAGGCAAAAACCAAGTGAATAAAGTTATAGGACCTGAAGGAAGAACTTACTAGAAAATGGAGTTATCTTAAAAAATAGAATATACATTATTTCTAGATGTTAAATTCACTGTAAACTACACTGTTGGTCAGAATTGGCACAGGTAGCCTCTGACTTTGCTCTCAATTATTGAGTATTTGCTGTGTATCTGCATTGCAGTCACAAACTCAAGTCTTCCCAGGACAAATAAAGTCAGTTCAAGACAGCAAGAGAAAAGCTGTGCCTTTGGCAAATTGGAGAATGTCTTCTCTGCCTAAAGTCATTTAAATTCAAATACAAAATAAACTCCCTTGAGCTAGCCAAATAAAACGTACAATCTGACTAACCATTGGATCTCAGTTGCAAGCATAGTTGTAGGTAGGCTTTTTGTCTTATTAAAATCTATATTGTTCTTGTTTTATAAGTAAAGAATCTGAGTTTAAGGGAATCTGGGAAATTTCTCTAAGGTACAATAGCTATTCATTGGAAAAGTGAGGATCAAAACACAAGTAGATTTTAAAAATTTTGTTTAAGGAATACAACTTCATGAACTTAATATACAGATTTGGGAATATGGTGATTCTTCCCCTCACCTTCCTCCCTTCCCATACTCCCACCTTTCTTCCTGCTACCACTTCCTTTCACAGTCTTATTTTTTACAGAGATTAATTTTTATACTCATAAGATTAATCCTATCCTAAGTAGAGAGTTCACTGATTAGTATGAAGAAAGGAACAAAAGCAACCAGCCAAACAAACAAAAAAATATTGTTCCTAGACAGTCAAGGCAAGGGCTATTCAAAATCTTTGAATCTCAAAGTGTCAGTTTCACTCCTATAGATTACATTTTAGGTAACCTATTAGTTAGTGCAGATCAGAGACCATATGGTACTTGTCATTTTGTGACTAGTTTATTTCACTAAGTCTAATGGTTTCCAGTTGCAACCATTTTGTTACAAATGACAGAATTTGATTTTTTTTTACTGCTGTGTAGTATTCCACAGTATATATATAACATAATTTCTTTATCCAGTCTTTAGTTGTTGGACATCTGGGTTGATACCATATATATATATATATATATATATATATATATGTATATATATATATATATTAAAGATTTATTTATTTACCTGAAAGTCAGAGTCACACAGAGGAAAGGCAAAGAGAGTGAGAGAGGTCTTCCATCCGCTGGTTCACTCCCCAGTTGGCTGCGACGTCCAGAGCCATGCTGATCCGAAGCCAGGAGCCAGGAGTTCTTCCAGGTCTCCCATGTGGGTACAGGGGCCCAAGGACTTGGGCCATCTTCCACTGCTTTCCCAGGCTATACCAGAGAGCTAGATTGGAAGTGGAGCAGCCGGGTCTCGAACTGGAACCCACATGGGATGCCAGTGCTTCAGGCCAGGGTGTTAACCCACTGTGCCACAGAGCCAGCCCCTGATCCATATCTTTTTTTAAATTTTATTTTAATTATTATTATTTTTTATTTTTTGACAGGCAGAGTGGACAGTGAGAGAGAGAGAGACAGAGAGAAAGGTCTTCCTTTGCCTTTGGTTCACCCTCCAATGGCCACCACGGCCGGCGCGCTGCGGCCGGTGCCCCGCGCTGATCCGATGGCAGGAGCCAGGTACTTATCCTGGTCTCCCAGGGGGTGCAGGGCCCAAGTACTTGGGCCATCCTCCACTGAACTCCCTGGCCACAGCAGAGAGCTGGCCTGGAAGAGGGGCAACCGGGACAGAATCCGGCGCCCCAACCGGGACTAGAACCTGGTGTGCCGGCGCCGCAAGGTGGAGGATTAGCCAGTGAGCCGTGGCTCCGGCCCCATATCTTAACTATTGTAAATTGACCTGAAGTGAACATGAGGATACATATTACTCTTTCATATGCTGATTTCATTTCCTTTGGATAAATTCCCAGGAGTGGGATGGCTGGGTCATATGGTAGGTCTATATTTAGCTTTCTGAGATATCTCCATACTGTCTTCTGCAGTGGCTGTACCAGTTTACATTCCCACCAGCAGTGGATTAGGGTACCATTATCCCCACATTCTTGCCTGCATTTGTTGTTTGTCGATTTCTATATGAACCCCATTCTAACCAGGATGAAGTGAAACCTCATTGTGGTTTTGATTTGCATTTCCCTGATGGCTAGTGATCCTGAGCACTTTTTCATGTTTTTATTGGCCATTTGAATTTCCTCTCTTGAAAAACGTCTCTTCAGGTCCTTTGCCCATTTCTTGATTAAGTTTTTTTGTTTTGTGGTTGTTTACTTTCTTGAGTTCTTTATAGATTCTGGAAGTTAATCTTAGTTTCATAGTTTGCAAATGTTTTCTCCCATTCTGTTGGTTACCTCTTCACTTTGTTGAGTGCTTGTTTTGCAGTACAGAAGCTTCTCAGTTGGATGTAATCCCACTTGTTAATTTTGACTTTGATTGCCTGTGCTTCTTGGGTATGCTCCAAGAAGTCTTTCCCTATGCTAATGTATTGTAGGGTTTCCTGAATGTTTTTTAGTAATTTAATGGTATCATGTCATAGATCTAGGTCTTTGATCTATTTTGAGTGGATTTTTGTGTAAGGGTCTTGTTTCATACTTCTGCATGCAGAGATTGAATTTTCCTAGCACCATTTGTTGAAGAGGTTGTTTTGGCTCCAGGGGGTGATTTTTGCTCCTTTGGCAAAGATAAGTTGGTTGTATATGTGTTAATTCATTTCTGGAGCTTCTATTCTGTTCCACTGGTCTATATGTCTGTTTTTGGGCCAGTACCAGTCTATTTTGATTGTAACTGCTCTGTAGTATGTCTTGAGGTCTGGTATTGTGATGCTTCCAGTTTTGTTTTTATTGTTTAAGATTGCTTTAACTATTTGGGATCTCTTGTGTTTTCTCATGAATTTTAGCATCATTTTTTCTATATCTGAGAAGAATGTTGTTGGTATTTTGATTGGGATCACATTGAATCTTTAAATTGCTTTCAGTATCATGAACATTTTGAAGATATTGATTCTTCTAGTCCATCCATGAACACGGAAGATTTTTCCACTTTTTAATGCCTTTTTCTATTTCTTTCTTTAATGTTTTGTGATTTTATTTGTAGAGATTTTTGACTGCCCTGGTTAAATTTATTCTAAGGTATTTAAATTTTTTTATAGCTATTTTGAATGAGATTTACCTTAGAAGGTCTTTCAGAGCTATGGCTTTGTTGGTGTATACAAAGGCTGTTGATTTTTTTGTGTTGATTTTATAACCTGCTACTTTTCCAAACTCTTTTATGAGTTCCAGTAGTCTATTCATGGTATCTTTTGTGTTTCTTATATATAGAATCATGTCATCTTCAAATAGGGATACTTTGAATTCTTCTTTCCCTATTTGTATCCCTTTGATTCTTTTCCTTGCCTGATGGCTCTAGGTAAAACTTCCAGGACTGTATTAAATAGCACTGGTGAGAGTGGGCATCCTTGTCTGGTTCTAGATCTTAAAGGGATTACCTCCAATTTTTCTCCTTGAGTAGGATGCTGGCTGTGGGTTTGTTATAAATCATTTTGATTATGTTGAGGAATGCTCTTTCTATACCCAATTTGCTTAAGGTTTTCATCATAAAAGGGTGTTGAATATTGTCAAATGCTTTCTCCGCATGTATTGAGATAATCCTATGGTTTTTGGTTTTCAGTTTGTTAATGTGCTTTTATCACATTTATTGATTTACAGATGTTGAAACATCCCTGAATACCAGGGATAAATCCCACTTGGTCTGGGAGAATGATCTTTCTGATGTGGTGTTGGATTCTATTGGCTAGAATTTTGTTGAAGATTTTTGCATCTATGTTCATCAGGGATATTGAGGTAATTTGGGAGGATTTCCTCTCTTTAAATTGTTTTGAATAGTTTGGGAAGAATTGGGATTAGTTCTTCTTTAAATGTCTGGTCCAGTTCAGGAGTGAAGTGGTCTGGACATGGGCATTTATTTTTCTGTTTGATCAATCTTTATTACTGATTCAATCTCTGTCTTGGTTATTGGTCTGTTTAGGTTTTCTGTATCCTCATGACTCAGTTTAGGTAGGTTTTTGTGTCCAGGAATCTATCAATTTCTTCTAGGTTTCCTGATTTGTTGGTATACAGTTCTTTGTTCTAAATCCTGGTGATTCTTTTTATTTCTGTTGTATCTGTTGTTACATTTGTTTTTCATCTCTGACGTTGTTGATTTGGGTCTTCTCCTTTTTTGGGTAGTTGGGCCATTGGTATGTCTGTTTCGTTTATTTTTTTCAAAAAAACAGCTCTTCATTTAATTGATCTTTTGTATGGTATTTTTTTGGTTTGAATTTTGTTTATTTCTTCCTTAATTTTAATTACTTCTTTCCTCCTACTGATTTTGGGTTTGGTTTGTTGTTGTTTTTCTAGGTACTTGAGATGCATTGACAGTTCATTTAGTTGGTGACTTTCTAGTTTCTTGATGTAGTCACTAATTGCTATAAACTTCTCTCTTAACACTGCATTTGCTGTATCCCATAAGTTTATTTTTTTTTCTTATTATTTTAAAGACAGAGTTACAAAGAGAGGTAGAGACAGAGAGAGAGAGGTCTTCCATCTGTTGGTTCACTATCCAGATGGCCACAACTGCTGGAGCTGCACTAATCTGAAGCCAGGAGCCAGGAGCTTCCTCCAGGTCTCCCATGTGGGTGCAGGGGCCCAAGCACTTGGGCCATCTTCTACTGGTTTCCCAGGCCATAGCAGAGAGCTGGATTGGAAGAGGAGCAGTTGGAACTAGAACCAGTGCCCATATGGGATGCTGGCAGTTCAGGCCAGTGCTTTAATACACTGCGCCACAGCGCCAGCCCCATCCCATAAGTTTTGATATGAGGTATTGTCATCTTCATTTGTTTCCAAGAATTTTTTGACTTCTCTTTTGATTTCTTTTATGACCCACTGTTTATTTAGGAGCATATTGTTCATTCTGTGTGTATTTGCATTTAAAAATATTTATTTATTTGAAACACAGAGCTTCAGAGAGGCACAGAGAGAGAGAGAGGGAGGGAGGGAGGAAGAGAGGTCTTCCATCCACGGACTCACTTCTGAGATGGCTGCCAACAACCTGAGCAGCTGCAATCTGAAGGCAGGAGCCAGGAACTTCTTCCAGGTCTCTCACACAGTTGCAGGGGCCCAAGGAGTTGGGCCATTTTCTACTGCTTTGCCAGACCATAGCTGAGAGCTAGATCAGAAATGGAGCTGTCAGGATTCAAACTGAGGTCCATATGGGATGCTGGCACTTCAGTCCAGCAGTTCTATCAGCTGTGCCACAAATCTGGCCACCTGTATATGTTCTTGAGATTCATGAGTTGTTGATTTTGAGCTTCAATTCATTGTGATCAGAGAAGGTGCATGATATGAATTTGATTTTTTTAAATTTGCTGAGACTTTCTTTATGGCCTAGTATATGTCTATCCTAGTGAAAGTTCCATGCACTGCTGGGAAGAATGTGTATTCTGCCACTATGGGTTGAAAAGTTCTGTAGATATCCGTTAGGTCAAATTGGGTCCACAGTGTCAATTAGCTCTGTTGTTTCTTTGTTGATTTTATGTCTGGTTGATCTATCCATTGATGAATGTGGGGTGTTGAAGTCCCCCATTACTATTGTATTGGAGGTTGTGTCTCCCTTTAGATCCTTTAACAGTTCTTTTAGATAGCCAGATGCTCTGTTATTGGATACATGTACATTTATTATAATAACATCTTCCTCTTGTATTAATCCCTTAATCATTATATAGTGTCCTTCTTTGTCTCTATTAACAGTTTTTGTGTCAAAGTCTATTTTGTCTGATATTAGGATGGCTACACCTGCCCTTTTTTTCCTATTAGCCTAGAATATCTTTTTCCATCCTTTTACTTTCAGTCTGTGTGCACTTTTTTGGTGAGGTGTGCTTCTTGTAGGCAGCAAATAGATGGGTCTTGTTTTTTAAATCCATTTGTCCAGCTTGTATCTTTTAACTGGAGAGTTGAAGCCATTTACATTCAAGGTAATGATAAGTAACTATTTGGCTCTGCCATTTTCCCATGAATATTTCTGTCATTTACTTTGGATTTCTTTTGTACTTTTACTGGGGGATTTTCTGTCTTTGCTTTCTGTCATGATGATGGCTTTCTTTCTGTGTTTCTGTGTGTAGCACACCCTTTAGCATCTTTAGTAAGACTGGATACAAGGTGACATATTTTTTCAATTTCTCTTTGTTATGGAAGGCCTTTATTTCATCTTTATTTTTTTATTTTTTAAAGATTTATTTATTTATTTGAAAGTCAGAGTTACATAGAGAGGGGAGAGGCAGCGAGATAGAAAGAGGGCTTCCATCTGCTGGTTCACTCTCCAGTTGGCTGCAACGCCAGAGCTGGGCCAATCCAAAGCCAGGAGCCAGGAGCTTCTTCCAGGTCTCCCATTTGAGTGCAGAGGCCCAAGGACGTGGGCCATCTGCTACTGCTTTCCTGGGCCATAACAGAGAGCTGGATTAGAAATGGAGCAGCTGGGTCTTGAACTGGCACCCATATAGGTTGCTGGCACTGCAGGTGGCAGCTTTACTTGATAAACCACAGCACTGGCCGCTCACCTTAATTTATAAATGAGAGCTTTGTAGCTATTCTGTGTTGACAGTTTTTTTGTCTTAAGATTTGGTTTATATTTTGCCATTGTCTTCTAGTCTGTAGGGTTTCTGATGAGAAGTCAGTTGTGAATCTAATTGGGATCCTCTGAAAGTAATTTAGTGTTTCTCTTGTGTGCAATTTAGAATCTTTTCTTTATGCTCTACTATGGAAAGTTTGACTACAGTGTATCATGGTGAAGATCTTTTCTGGTCATATCTGTTAGGAGTTCTGTGCACTAGCTGTACTTGGACATTCCTTTCTTTCTCCAACTAGGGAAGTTTTCTTATTTTTGTACTTATTTTGTACTTAAATATTGTACTTATTTCACTAAGTAAGCCTTCTAGTCCTTTTTCTGTTTCCACACCTTCAGACACTCCTAAGACTCGTATGCTGGATCATTTGGTAGTATCCCATATATCTGCAACACTGTTTTTAATATTCTTATTTTTTCTTCTTGTTTTTGGTCTGACTGTTTAATTTATGGTAATTTGTCTTTTACCTGATATTCTTTCTTCTGCCTCACAAGTTCTGTTGTTAAGGCTTTACACTGCAATTTTATTTGATCCATTGAATTCTTTATTTCTAGTATTTCATTTTTATTTCTCTTTAAGATATCAATTTCATGGGAAAATTTTTCTTTCATATCCATATACGGTTTTCTTTAGTTTGTGGATTTGCTTCTGATTGCTTTAGAATAATCCAATTTTCCCAGCACCATTTATTGAATAGACTGTCCTTACTCCAGGGATTGGTTTTGGATCCTTGATCAAATATAAGTTGGCTGTGGATGTTTGGATTGATTTCTGGTGTTTCTATTCTGTTCCATTGGTCTATCCATCTGTTTCTGTACCAGTACCATGCTGTTTTGATAACAACTGCCCTGTAGTGTGTCCTGAAATCTGGTATTGTGATGCCTCCTGACAGTTTCTTTTGCAGTAAGAAACTTCTCAATTTGATGCAATCCCAAATGTTAATTTTGGAGTTTCTTAGTAGAGTTCTTTGGATCCCCTAAATAAAGAATCGTATCGTCTGCAAAGAGGGATAGTTTGAGTTCTTCCTTCCCAATTCGTGTCCCTTTAATTTCTTTTTCTTGCCTAATAGCTCTGGCTAAAACTTCCAGAACTATATTGAATAGCAGTGGTGAGAGTGGGCATCCCTGTCTGGTACCAGATCTCAGTGGAAATGCTTCCAACTTTTCCCCATTCAATAGGATGTTGGCCATGGGTTTTTCATTAATTGCTTTGATTGTATTGTATTCCTTCTATAACCAGTGTGCTTAGAGTTTTCATCATGAAAGGGTGTTGTATTTTATCAAATGCTTTCTCTGCATCTATTGAGATAATCATATGGTTTTTCTTCTGCAGTCTGTTAATGTGGTGTATATCACCTTGATTGTTTTGTGCACATTGAACCATCCCTGCATACCAGGGACAAATCCCACTTGGTCTGGGTGGATGATCTTTCTGATGTGTTGTTGCATTCTATTGGCCAGAATTTTATTGAGGATTTTTGCATCTATATTCACCAGGAATATTGGTCTGTAATCCTGAGATTGATTTTTTTAATTCCTTTTTCAGCATTTTTCTCAATCTCTTCATCTTCACATTCTTTTTTTAATTTTTAATTTTTATTTTATTTTATTTTTATTTTTTGACAGGCAGAGTGGACAGTGAGACAAAGAGAAAGGTCTTCCTTTGCCGTTGGTTCACCCTCCAATGGCTGCCACAGCCGGCGTGCTGCAGCCAGCGCACCGCGCTGATCCAAAGGCAGGAGCCAGGTGCTTCTCCTGGTCTCCCATGGGGTGCAGGGCCCAAGGACTTGGGCCATCCTACACTGCACTCCCAGGCCACAGCAGAGAGCTGGACAGGAAGAGGAGCAACCAGGACAGAATCTGGCACCCCGACCGGGACTAGAACTTGGTGTGCTGGTGCTGCAAGGTGGAGGATTAGCCTATTGAGCCCGGCACCAGCCTCATCTTCACATTTAAATATTGAAATGTTACAGTGTTCCTTTGGGGGCTTATAGTATCTTCCTTATTCTTGTTTATTGAATTTTTGCTTTTATATTTAGGCATTTGTAGGATGTTTCATTTTTTTTTTTTCATTTGATGGCTTTTATCTTTGAACTGTGTCTCTGTGGCTTAGTGGAACATCTACACTTTTGTGAATACTAAGAGGTGTGTGGTTTGTGTGGCCAGGGAGCTCTGTTCATTGCTCCAGCATTGGGTGAGTATCCAAGGTAACACCCAAGTATGGCATGGTAGCTCTCTTTTGGTTAATGGGATGGAGAGGAATGGTTACCTCTATTGGTATAACCACTCCTCCTCCTCCAAGCTGAGGAATGCCCAGGTGTTATTCCCCAGTGTCTGCAACACTCAATCTTCACCACCATATCAACTGCATATATGATCTGCAGAGTCCTTCCTGTAAGCATAGTTCCCTCTGCTATGAGCTGCTCTAGGCAACCAAGGAGCTCTGAGAGTGTGAAGAAGCACTCTATTATTGCCCAGAACCCAGCTACACCCTGCCTCCTCTTCTGCAGTCACAGTGTTTTCTCAGTCTCAGCTCCTAGGGCTTTTAGGGACTAGGTGTGCCAGTGGGGCTGTCCACACCAGTAGCCCATCCTATCCATAAGGAAATTAAGGTGTTTGTAGAGCTGCTGTCCTTGTGTGTTCCGGCCCACTCCCAACCAGGTTCCATGTCAGTGGGAAATGCAGGTTTTTCTGTTAAGATTTCTGGTTCATAGGCATGCAAAGTACCCACCAGCTACAACCCTGTTCACTTCACAATTGAACTGGGTGCCTAGGGGAGTCACGCAGGTGGCACTTCCCTTCCTTAGGGATGGCTCTCCATCCCCTCCCGTTGCCAGGTGTGTGCAAGGGGAGCAGTGGAGACCATCTCCCTCGGTTGCTCTTTTTTTTTTTAATAGAAAACTTTTATTTCATAAATATAAATTTCAAAAGTACAACTTTTGGATTATAGCTATTTTTTCCCCATAACCACCCTCCCACCCACAAAACATCCCATCTCCTACTCCCTCTCCCATCCCATTCTTCATTAAGATTCATTTTCAATTATCTTTATATACAGAAGATCACCTCGGTAGCACTTACACTGCTGTGGTTGCCCCTGCTGACTGGGTAGAAGGCTACACCAATAATTGCTTGGGTATGCACACGATCTAGGGCAGCCATTACCTGCCTGTGTCCAAAAATGGTACCAGCCTTCCTGCCATTGGTTGATATTGTGGTTAATTTAATTTGTCTTCCTGATAACACAGACATTGAGAAATGAAATTGCTCATCTAATATATACCCTGCCATTTTTTATAAAGCCTAAACTGGTGTACTAGCCATGTTATTGCAATTCAGTTTAAGTTCTTTTCCTTGGCATCTGTTGATCCTGATGCCATTTTATAGATGTGACAATGGGTATTTGGAAACAGTGATCCATAGGTAATTCAGTCATGGTGTTCCAAGGAAAAAGAGAGGGATACATAGGGAGAGTTAGGGCTTCATTTAAGAAAAATTGTAGTTGATTAGAAATAAGGAGTGGTAAAGGGATCAGAGTGAAACGATACTGCCTCCAAATGATGTCCATGCAAAACCTCAGAATGTGATTTGTTGGAAATAAGGTCTTTGGAGATATAATGAATTAATGACTGGAGGTAAAATAATCCCACAATCAGAATGGCCCTAATCCAATGTCTGGTGTTCTTTAAAGGAAGACAGTGAGATACACATGGATAAAGAAAAGCCAGAGACACACAAAATGCCCTTTGAAGACAGGCAGATACTAGAGTTAAATCCTCCCACAGCCAAGTAATGCCAAGGATTGCTGGAAACCACCAGAAGCTAGGATAGACATAGGGCACAGATTTTTTCTTAGTGTCCCCAGAAGGAATCAATCTCTTGACACCTTGTTTTCAAAACTTCAGCCTGCATGAGTATGAAAGAATCGATTTCTGTTGTTTTAATCCACACAGTTTATGCCACTTTGTTATAGCAGTATTTAGAAAACATGGTTAGAAATTCCAAAAAGTTGACTGGCACCTTACTTCTTCCTTCCTGCTCACCCATATACATACATGCTTTCCAGCTTTGGGTCTTTGAAATGTCACCACTAGAATTCTGTAAAAGCATAATCTTAATAGGTTCCTATCAAAATAAAAATGTTACCTGGGAAGAATAATAGATAAAGCTATTAACTATTAACATTATAGCAGAATTCTTTAAAAATGATTGTTGCTAGCATACTATAATAAGAGCTCTTATGCTGATTTGGACAGTATTTTAAGTGGATTTGACTCAGCGTATTAGAAAGTAAAAGTCAAATGCTTCTGAGTATTAGTTTCTGAAAATTATAATTATTATAAATCGTGAGTATATCTTTAAATTATATCTTATATTAATATACTAAGGCTCATGGTAATATAGAATACTTGGTTACTTGGTTATAGTTTATAGCCCAAAGAAAGATTTTCAAAGAGTAGATTTAAATTTGGTGTTGAACATGGTCTCTAATTTTCAAGAACAGTAGGACTGCAAATTCATATGGTAACTGAAAATCTAAGAAAATTAAGCCTATATTTTTTGCCACTTTAGGTTACTTGAAAGGGTAAATATTTTAATGAGTACATTTTTTCTTTTTTCTCTTCAAGTACTTGTGTTCACACTTTATTAGGCATAAAGACATGAGCCTAGTCTAAATTTATTATGAGTCTTTTTGTTCATAATAGGATAAGATATAATTTTTACTTCCTCTGCTTAAAATTCGCATATATCTCTAATATAAATCTGAATTATTTTTCTAATTTTCTTAGAGATGATTATTTCATAAGAAGAATTCTTGTAAAAGTTTTGAAGTGATATTGAGAGAGGAGAAACCAGAGGCAAATAATGAATTTAGGTGTTATTTTATGCTCTGAAGCCTGAGTCTGTGACAAAGTATTCTTTGGGCTGTCAGGCAAGGAGTGACATTTCTTGGATAAGCTTGTCCTATCCTCTTTGGCATCTATAAATACCATTCTGTATCACTCTTTTTAATTTTATTATTTTCTGGAGATTTACTTATTTTATTTGTAAAGCAGAGTTAGAGAGAGGAGGGGGAGGTATTTTCCTTGTACTAGTTCACTCCTCAAATGGCTGCATTGGTCGGGACTGGGGCCAGGAGCCTGGAGCTTCTTAAAGATCTCCCACGTGGGTGCAGGGATCCAAGCACCTGGGCTGTCTTCTATGGTTTTCCCAGGCACATTAGCAGAGAGCTGGATTGGAAGTGCAGTAGCTGGGACTTGAACTGGCACCAGTGTGGGATGCTGGTGTCTCAGGTGGTGGATTAACACACTATGCCACAATGATGGACTCTGTATCACCCTTGGTGAAGATTTCTTAGCTGGGCATTGTGCACAGTTTGTGCGAGATAATTTCTCATTGCAGAAGGTTGTTTTGGTTATTGTTGCATGGTTATCAGTGTCTCTGCATTTTACCCAGTAGATGTCAGGAGCACCTCTTACTTGTGACAACTAAAACCATCTCCAGATATCATTAAACATGCCCCAACAGCAGAATCTCCCCTGGTTGAGAAGTGCTGATTTTGCTGTTACTCTGTCAAAGGACTTTCTGAACATTTGGTTGTTTTTGTATCCTTTGCTTTTCCTTATATGAAGGTTATCAACTGCTATAATTTTATCATCCCCATGTCTTTTATTTAACTTCAAAATCTGGGATTCGGAAAGCTATGATTTACCTCACTTCTAGCTAGAGAACTGTAATAATTTGCTACACCGTAACTCTGTTTACATTTGTGTATGAGTGCGCTTGTGTATTGATGCAATGTTCCTAACCCCTGTGTTCACTTATTCACTTCCCCAAATATCTACAACACTTGGGAATGAATTGGGCTGGAGCTGAAGCTGGGAACTCAACCTAGATTTCCCACATGGGTGGCAGGGGCCCAATTATTTAAGCCATCACCTCCTGCCCCCCAGGATTTGGAATCGTGGGAAGCTGGAGTCAGGAGCTGGAGCCAAATCAAACCCATGCAGTTTGATGTGGGTACAGTATTTAACCAGCATCTTGACTGCTAGGCCAAATGTCTACCCCTCTTTACATTTTGTAATCCTTGGCTTACTTCCTCTGATTTAGGATTCACTGATGGTACTATTTTTGAATTTTAATTTTTCCTTATTCTTGAGTCTATAAACCTCCTTCTTCTCCATATTTTCTTCTTCATTGTCTAGAAATGAACTCTATTCCACTACCTGGGTATTTATACTTTTGCAAAGCAGAAAAACGAAAATAATGCATTAGGTCCTTTTTATATTTAATAATCATTTTATTCATTTAGCAAGTACTTATTGAGTGTTTTTCTGCACTCAGGCTCTGTATAAGATTCTGGGCATTCAGTTATGAACAGGACTTTTGTAACAGTTGAAACACAGGTTAGCTAAAATCTGTAATGCAGACATTAACAGGTGTGGCATTGCTTTTTTATAAAGTTCTAGGGTTTTATTTGTCTAGTACTTTAAATACCAATATTAACTGTAGCAGAGGCAAATATCCTAACCCAGTTACAATTACTTCAACATATTTCAAGGTAGATAGAGAAATTGCAGCGCTCTTCAGACACAGGACTGTCTCTCAAAATCAGTCATTTTGTAAAAATAAATTTACATACATTTATATTAGTAAAGTAAACAGTGGAGGTAAGCAGTGGTTTCTCCTTCTGGTATCCCCCTTTCTGCCAGGAATAATCATTTCAGAGGAAAAGAGATCGGGAGATCTGACACCTGGCCTGGCCAGAGATCCCCACATATGACTGTCACCTGAGAAACCTAATCTGCATAGGGCACTCCATTCTCCACTGTGCACCTTCTCCCTTCAATCTTGCATAACCTGAAATCTCCACTATTCCTGTCTATGCCCTCAACCCAAACCTCTATCCCCTTGTTTAGCTCTAAGGTTGAGTCTTCTTGCTGTTCTGTGTCTCTTACTGAATGTGCTTGATTTATTTCCTTATATCCAAATGATTACCATTTCAACAAATAGTCATCATAGATTTTTAATGGGATATTATATGCTCTTTGTGATGTACCACATCTTTGAAATTTACCATTTTGTGCTTAAAGCACATGTAAATTTGGACTGGCCATACTGCAAATATCTAATAGTAACCTCCCTCCCCTGCCCTGTAGCTTATGAATGCTCTATTGGATGGCAAAAACTTAGAATGTTAGGATACATCAAGAAGCTTGTGGAAAAAAATAATTAAGAGATACATTTATTTTGGCACAAAAATTTTTAAAATTCATGTTATTTTCACATTATACATTTTCATCAACTTTTCAAGGCTCTGTTATTAACTTTTCAGGTCTATCACACCCAAAACACAGAAAGTTCCAGCAAAGGGATTATATTAGCCCTAAGACTGGGTCCAAAGATGTATTATCTTTATATCTTTGAAAAATTTCATTTTGTTACTAGAAAATCCATTTGACTTTGTGTTCCATGGAAATGAAAGGGTTATTCTGTTAGATTCTTCACAGAGTGAAGGTAATAGCCTGAGGTTTACACTATTATGTCCCTATAAAGCATGCCGTACATCTCCTAACAAGACTGCCATTCATTTTTTCAATAAATTCTGCACAGGGGTATTAGGGTCTGTGAACTGACAATTGATTTACTGCCTGGAAAATTATTCTTTATTGATTTATATTACACGGAGGTGACTGCAAATCTATAGTGTCTCTAATCAGAGAGAAAATGCTAAAGTTAGTGTCATTCTTATTTAGACAGGCAATTCCAAGAAGGAGAATTGGTTTAGCACCCCTAGGTGACATCTACATATCATTCAATTATGAATTGCAGTAGTACATAAATTATAATATGTAATGTGAGAGAAAGATAATTAATTTTTTAAAAAAGTGTCCTTTGTACAAACAAATCGCTTAAATGTCAGCCTAACATTCTTTTTGTATGTGGAATTTGATACTTCACCTTGATTTTTATGATTCTGCATCATTTTTGTCTTGTAATCTACTTACTGAAAATGCAAAAGTATTTTTAAATTAGTAAAACCTCTTAAATAAGTGCTGTAAGTTGATTATTCAAGTTAGGGAAGGGTTCTGAAAACTCTATAAAATGATCTACTACTTTCTATGAGCTACTACAGGAAGCTGTGTGATCGCGAAAGGGCTGAGTGAGATCACCTGCCATTTTGCCCTGTGTTTACTAACTTCTTGGCTCCTGTACAGAATATAAGCTGAATTTAATTGAAATGCAGAGAGATCAAATAAAGCAACATGCTAAATCACTGCTTGGGCAGAAGGAAATGGATTTGGTAGAATTACTATACATATGAACATTTACATATGTGTATACACACTGGGTTTATTAATTGGCTTTGAGAAGCCTACAGTTGTCCTGAAATTGTATGCAGAACATGTACATGTTTAAACGTGTTTTCAAACTGTTCACTTACCATTGGGGAGAAAGTTTATTTATCATCTTCTCAAATTTATCCATCATCTTTAAGAACAATATCAGATGTACATTGCAGTTTCTTTGTTGAATCTACTGTACCAATCACAGTGCATAGCAAATGGCAGGATTCAAATAATACTTGTTGGATAAATGAACATTCTGACATTGTATTAGCAGGTCCTGTGGGTTTCTTGGAATACTCCCATATGTCCAAAACATAGTTTTTCTTAGTTTCCCACAATGCTCAGCACGAGTAACCATAGTTCATGTGTATTTACAGGTGAGCAACAATTGCCACTTGGGATTTGGAGCTCAAGATTTTGATCTGATTGTCCCAAGTAACTTTTTTTCATTTTTGGTATATTTTTATTACTCTAATTTTTGCCCCTGTCTTCTAAACCTTTTTCTCTTCCTCTGATAAGGCCTACAGATGGAGAAAGCTTAGGAAGTTTTTCACCCAGAAATTAAACAGTGAAAGTACTATTTTTATGTTCAGTCAGAGGTGCTTTCTATTTGACTCAGTGAAAAATTAAAATGTACTTGTTTATTCAAAAGGATTATATTTATTGTAGGCTTTGTCTTGGGGACACAAACTGATCATATGTGTACGCGATCACACACACACACACACACACACACACACAACTTGTGCTTTAGGGAGCTCATAGTTCAATGTAGAAATGGTTAAATACTTGTTTTTAGTGTAGTGGTAGGGTTTTGTTGTCAAGAAATTATAGCAAGAAGAAACTATCATGCAGTTTATTACCCTGATCTCTTTTGAACAAAGTATGTTTTAAATAATAAAAAGCTGTGTTTTGACAGTTATGGGATTACTGTGGGGTCTCAAGTGACATGCAGTGTCTGGGGAAGTAGGTTTTTAGCCCCTACATTTGTTCTTGCTGGTTGAACCCTGACTTGAGACTCAGGGTTATGGGGTAAGGCATTTTTTATATAAACAAGGCCAGACTACTCTCTTTATTTTTCGGCTTTCTAGCCCAAGACAGCAAAAACAAAAGCACTGCCATCCCCATAAGTAATGTTTAATTCTGTACTTCTCTACAACAAAGCACATGTCTAGGAATTTTATTTACCATACAGTGCACCATTAGGTTTAATGTTTCATTCTGTTACATCGAAAAAATCCAAACAGCAGAGATACTGGGTCTTTAAAAGCTGAAAACTAGATATTTTTTGCTTGTTGTAGACAAGCAATTTAATGAAAATGCTACTGAAATGCTTTTTCCTCTATGAAAACTAGTAAATCAATTACAAAAGCAATTTCCTTACACAGTATGATTTTATTGTGTTTGACCAGGGCATTTGATAAGTATTAGTTCTTGCTGCGAGCAAAGAGTAAATTTTATTTCAAGCTTTTCTTTCATGCAAACAGTGAAAGAAGCATCACGGGGCAGATGGACATAAGCCGTACCTTGGCTGTGTGTGTACAGAGAAAGAGGGAATCTTTGGGTTGGCTTGACTGCCTCTTGACTAAGAAAAGCAAGACTCTATTCCTTATATAAATGGGTAAATGATTGCAAGTTCTTACATCTAAGCTTGTTTCCTATGAGAACAGGTATTGTTACAGTCTTTTCTGGAATATCTCTCCCATTAAGCAAACATATGCCAAAACCCAGTTCAAACAAAACAAATGTCTGATAGTAGGAAAAATATCTCGGTTTGGTGTGTGAGCATATTGAATTGGAGAGTAAGCAGCTAAAGATTTCATTTCTACCTCTGAGCTTCTTCTTGTTCTAAAAATATAAAAACAAACAAAAATGCCTGCAGACTATTACCATTTACCTAGTATTGCCCTGGGATTCATATGACACAAGTATCTACTTTGTCTGCAGTTTATTTTATATCAACCACCAGTGATTGAGGCTTTGGGGAGGATTGCTGGTTGGACGGACGTTATGGGGGGGAAGCCACTGTAATCCACATTCTGTGCTTTGGAAATTTATATTCATTAAATAAAAGTTAAAAAAAAAATACTTAGGAATTTGAGTATTAACTCATGGTCTCTATTTCTCAGCTGTAGAATGCTAACCATGATAGCATTTATATAATTCTATCTCATAGAGTTGTGTTAAGAATTAAATGAGTTTATGAGTGTGCTCAACAAAGGTTAACCACAGAAAATACTGAGATGACAATGACATGCTATTTTATTATCGAAATTCAGGCAAAAGAGATATAATGATTTTCTTAATGAGTTTTCCCATTCCTTTGTCTCCCATGTTTAGTCACAAGAGGTTCCCTGCATGTGCTACCCTTAGCAGCTCATACCTATCTTGTAAAATTGTATTAAAATTATGTTTTTAGGGGCCGGTGCTGTGGCACAGTGGGTTAACGCCCTGGCCTGAAGTGCCGGCATCCCACATGGGTGCCGGTGCGAGACCTGGCTGCTTCACTTCCAATCCAGCTCTCTGGTATGGCCTGGGAGAGCAGTAGAAGATAGACCAAGTCCTTGGGCCCCTGCACCCACGTGGGAGACCCAGAAGAAGCTCCTGGCTCCTGGCTTCAAATAGGCATAGCTCTGGCCGTTGCAGCCAAATAGAGAGTGAACCATCAGATGGGAGACCCCCCACCCTGCCTCTCCTCTCTCTGAGTAACTCTGACTTTCAAGTAAATAGATAAATCTTTAAAAAATTATGTCCTTAAATACCAGCTATCCCTTACCCTCAGCATGTAAGCTATTACATGGCAGAGTATATTACTTAATTTTGTTAGCACCTAATTTTTCTTATTCCAGAACATGAATTGAGAATGTTGAAAAAAATTGAGAGAAAAGTACACAGATCAAGAACTGAGATGGTCCTTTGAATATGGTATAAGAAGTTAATGGCAAAGAGATGGAAACATTCAAGACAGTGGAACAGAGAACGGGAGAGAAAGGGAATAGGATTGTGGAAGGTAAGGAGGAAGAGTATTTGAAAATAGACTAAAAACCAACACAAGGCAGGCGTCGTGGCTCACTAGGCTAATCTTCCGCCTTGCGGCGCCAGCACACCGGGTTCTAGTCCCGGTCGGGGTGCCAGATTCTGTCCCGGTTGCCCCTCTTCCAGGCTGGCTCTCTGCTGTGGCCTGGGAGTGCAGTGGAGGATGGCCCAAGTGCTTGGGCCCTGCACCCCATGGGAGACCAGAAGAAGTACCTGGCTCCTACCATAGGATCAGCGAGGTGCACTGGCCGCAGCGGCCATTGGAGGGTGAACCAGCGGCAAAGGAAGACCTTTCTCTCTGTGTCTCTCTCTCACTGTCCACTCTGCCTATCAAAAACAAAAACAAACAAACAAACAAAAAAAAACCAACACAAAAATATTTTAGAAAAAGTTCATAACAATATACATATTTTTTGGATGCAGTCTTCAAGAGTAACTTAAACAATTTGGTAGAAATTGGGGTTTTAGAAGTAATTGTAAACCATGTAATTGATTAGGCATTTGTTAAGTTGTACCTAGTATGCTGTCCATTTGAGAAGGCAAGGCTCCAAATGTGAAGGAAGAATAGGTGTCAACAGCTGACCATAACTTTTCAGTATGTATTACTACTCAGTCTACTGTTGAGCCAGTACCACGCTGTTTTGGTTATAACTGCCCTGTAATATGTCTTGAATTCAGGTATTGTGATGCCTCCAGCTTTATTTTTTTTATTTTATTTATTTATTTTTGACAGGCAGAGTGGACAGTGAGAGACACAGAGAGAAAGGTCTTCCTTTGCTGTTGGTTCACCCTCCAATGGCATTATATCATATAATATATGTATATGTGAATGGACAAAGGAGTAGAAGAATTGGAAAACTGCAGTAGAACTTCATTTCCCAGAATGTGGTTGATTTGGGAACACAGGTAGCCTGAGCATATAAAAGTTTTATGGAAACCAATTTACACATTCTGTGAGAATCAGTAGCTAATACAAAATCTACAGTGAAGGGTATTGTTGGGGTGGGCTTTGTGGCTAAGCTGACACTTGGGATACCAACTTACCATCTCACAGTGCCAAATTGAGTCCTAGCTCCTTGGTTTCCAATACAGATCCCCACTAATATGCCTAGGAAGCCACAGATGATGGGTCAAGAGTCAAGTACTTGGGTCCTGGCCACCCATATGGAAGACCTGAATGAAGATGATGACTTAAGGCTGGCCCAACCAGCTCCTGTGGACATTTGGCAATGAATCAGTGAATGGGAGATCTCTCTCTCTCTCTCTCTTCTTGCACTCTTTCAAATATATAAATAGGTAAATATATATTTTCCATATATTTGAAGATATATATATGAAAATTTTCATATATATATATATATGACATTGTTGTTATGGTTTGAACATTTGTATCTCCTGAAATTTACATTTTGAAACCTAACCTCTAAGGTTGTGAGATTAAGGGGAAGACCTTAATGATTAGAAATGATTAGAACATGAGGGTTGATCCCCATGAATGGGAACTGTCTTCTCACAGAAGATTCTGAGAGTTTTTTTCCTGCTTGTTCCATGTGATGGTACAGCAAGAAGACTATATAGGAAGACTGTGAACTTACTAGTTTGCTGGTGACTTGATCATGTACTCACAGCTTCAAGAATTATGAGAAATACATTTCTCTTGTTTATAAATCACCAGGTCATGAAATTTTGTTGTAGCAATAGCTCAAATGGAATAAGATATTTTTGCATACTATTATACATAATTTAGGTTCTGTACATTCTTTATAATAGTCTAAATTACGCCGGCGCCGCGGCTCACTAGGCTAATCCTCCGCCTTGCGGCGCCGGCACACTGGGTTCTAGTCCCGGTCGGGGCACCGGATTTTGTCCCGGTTGCCCCTCTTCCAGGCCAGCTCTCTGCTGTGGCCAGGGAGTGCAGTGGAGGATGGCCCAAGTGCCTGGGCCCTGCACCCCATGGGAGACCAGGATAAGTACTTGTCTCCTGCCATCGGATCAGTGCGGTGCGCCGGCCGCAGCGTTCCGGCCGTGGCGGCCATTGGAGGGTGAACCAAGGGCAAAGGAAGACCTTTCTCTCTGTCTCTCTCTCTCTCTCACTGTCCACTCTGCCTGTCAAAAAAAATTAGTCTAAATTAGAGTGAAAATATATATATTTGAAAGTATATATTTATCTATATATTTGAAAGGCAGAGTGCAAGAAACAGCATGTTTGTATATCTTTTCAGAGTGCTAGTTGTTTAATTAAACAGAGGGTGGGAGAGACAGAGGTTTTCCATTTGCTGATTGATTGTTCAGATGCCACAGTAACAATGGACTAGGTATAAAACATGGTGTTAGGAACTCAATCTATGCCTACAGCATGAGTGGCAGGAATCAAACCATTGGCATTATCACCCCTGCCGGTGGGGTCAGCATTAGCAGCAAGTGTTAAACAGGAATCAGAGCTGGCTTTTAAATTGATGTTCCAATTTGAGACTCAATGTTCTCACCAGCCATCTTAACTGCTATGTCAAAGCAATGGCTCTGTCAAAGACCTTTTCCAGAGACTTGGTTGTTAAATATTTACCAGAATAGCTCTTATAATAGACCACCTGCCATCCACAACCCACATGCAGTTCGCTAGTGCTCTTTGTTGGATGTTCCTATCTCCAGCCTCAAGGAAGTGTTCATATGCTTTCGATCATTGCAGAAGAGCTTTGCCTGTTCTAGAATTTCACATCAATTTAAACCTACTCTTTTGTATATTGATTCTTTTTTTAAAAAAAAAGATTATTTATTTGAAATTCAGAGTTACAGAGAGAGAGGAGAGGCAGAGTGAGAGAGGTCTTCCATCCGCTGGTTCACTCCTCAATTGGCTGCAATGTCAGAAGCTGTGCCAATCCAAAGCCAGGAGCCAGGAGCTTTTTCTGAATCTCCCATGTGGGTGCAGGAGTCCAAGGACTTGGGCCATCATCTACTGCTTTCTCAGGCCATAGAAGAGAGCTGGATTGGAAGTGTAGCAGCTGGGACTTGATCTGGCACCCATGTGGCAGTGGCTTTACCTTCTCTGCCACAGTGCTGGTCCCTGTATATTGATTCTTTTGCTCAACATAGTGTTTTTGTTATATCCACCAGTATCTTAGTAGTTTATGGTGCTGGCTTTGTGATGAATCGGGTTAAGCTGCTGCTTGTGACCCTGGCAACCTCAGAGAGCCAGTTGGAGCCCTGGTTTCTTTGCTTCCAATCCAGCTCTCTGCTAATGTGCTTGGGGAGGCAGCAGAAGATGCCCCAAGACTTGGGTTCCTGCTACCCATGTTGGAGACCAAGGTGGATTTTCTGACTCCTGAATTCAACCTTGCCTAGACCTGACTGTGTGGCCATATGGAGGGTGGACCAGCAGATGAAGATGACAGTTGATATCTGCCTCATTACCCATCCTTCCTCCCTGACACCATGCACTTTCAAATAAATAAGTAAATCTTTAAAAATATTAGTAGCTTATTTTTTGATTGCTAAGTATTATTCTATTGCATGTATATACCATGAATATTTTTTCATTCATCTATTGAAAGACATACTTTTCAGTTTTTGACAATTATGAATAAAGCCATGAATTTTAAATATAAGTTATTATTTTATACTGGGGGCAGATATGTAGCAAAAGAATAGCCAGATTGTATGGAACATTTATATTTTATATCCTAAGAAGATGGTAAAATTCCCTAAAGTGGCTGTTCTATTTTATATTCTCCCTTTTGTTGCTGGGGAGTTGTTGGTGCTCCACATCTTAACTAACATGGCATTGTGTTGATCTTTTAAATTGTAACCATTCTGCAGTTTGTATATTTTTATTTTATTGTTTCACTTGGCATGCCAGTTTTGAAGTGAAAAAGACTAGTAAAATATGTAGACAAGTGAAGTGTCACCGAAGCTGAGAGAGAAGAGTGTTTTTAGAAATGGAGCAGCATATGACATTTCATGATGTTAAGCAGTTAGAGAATACAAGAATAGGAGAGTTTCCATCCTATCAAATAATAGGAAATACTTTGTTAATTTATTATGAGTGATTACAAAGGGGAAACTGAAACTATCCAGGGCCACATCATACTGTTTTCCACCTTCAAAATCCAGAATTCTATACTACCTATGTCTTGAAATTTCCAAATGTTATGGGAA
This sequence comes from Oryctolagus cuniculus, assembly GCF_964237555.1. Classification (NCBI taxonomy): domain Eukaryota; kingdom Metazoa; phylum Chordata; class Mammalia; order Lagomorpha; family Leporidae; genus Oryctolagus; species Oryctolagus cuniculus. Next base: position 50,603,999 of record NC_091437.1, read on the forward strand.
AACAGTGGCGGGGAAATTATTGTTACCTCAGTCCTTTGTCTCACATGGAAGAAGAATTTTAAAGTGGACAGCAAAGAAATTTAAAAATATTAGAATTACAGGCCTCCAGACAGAGCGGCATGAAGGGGGGCTTCCAAGAGAGGAAAAAACCAAAAAAGCCTCCCAGTATTTGGGTTTTTAAGTACAGTTTTGAAGAAAAAAAAAACTTGACAATCAGATTGGCATCCAGTTAGCTGGCAAGGACAAAAACCATCCAAAGACCTCATTTACAATTCCCCATCCTGTCTGGCCTGCTAAGGGTGTTTCCACTGTAATCTGTGAGCTCAGGAAGAGCTCCCTTGCTATTCTCATGGTAAATTTGGAGATTCCAAAGCAAGGAGGGCAGCCTGCTTATGCTAATATTTTACACCCCAGTTTCCATTGGGATCTCCTGACTACCCATTAACCCATCTGACTTCTCACACAAGTATATTATGAAAATACCTTTTTGTTGTGTTTGTGACTCGCACCTCACAATCAGACAATGAAAAATCTCCCTTGAGTGTAATCTTAGGCTGGCATTCACACTTCTTTTGCCAGGATATTTTAGACTGACCTAGGAATAAAGTATTATCATTTATTTATTCCAGACTGACAGATCCCTTTCTTTCTTTCTTTTTTTTTTTAACTTATTTAATGAATATAAATTTCCAAAGTACAGCTTATGGATTACAATGGCTTCCCCCACATACCGTCCCTCCCATCCACTACCCTCCCCTTTCCCACTCCCTCTCCCCTTCCATTCACATCAAGATTCATTTTCGATTATCTTAATATACAGAAGATCAGCTTAGTATACATTAAGTAAGGATTTCGACAGTTTGCTCCCACACAGAAACATAAAGTGAAAAATAATAGATGATTTTTTTTTAAATGATGATGAAGTCAGATCAGACCTATTGCCATGTTTAATCCCAGTGAGAGTCAAGTTGGGAGTTGATAATTTCTTTCTTTTTTTTTTTTACAGAGGATCAGTAAGAGGATACATTAAGTAAAGATTTCAACAGTTTGCACCCCCATAGAAACACAAAGTGAAATATATTGTTTGAGTACTCGTTATAGCATTAAATCTCAATACACAGCACATTAAGGACAGAGATCCTATATGAGGAGTAAGTGCACAGTGACTCCTGTTGTTGACTTTACCAATTGACACTCCTGTCTATGGCATCAGTAGTCTCCCTATGCTCCAGTCATGAGTTTCCAAGGCTATGGAAGCCCCTTGAGTTCTCCGACTCTTATCTTGTTTAGACAAGGTCATAGTCAAAGTGGAGGTTCTCTCCTCCCTTCAGAGAAAGGCACCTCCTTCTTTGAAGACCTGTTCTTTCCACTGGGATCTCACTCGCAGAGATCTTTTGCCAGAGTGTCTTGGCTTTCCATGCCTGAAATACTCTCATGGGCTTTTCAGCCAGATCGGAATGCCTTTAGGGCTGATTCTGAGGCCAGAGTGCTATTTAGGACATCTGCCATTCTATGAGTCTGAGTATCTCACTTCCCATGTTGCAGATCCCTTTCTTTCTTTTTTTTTTATTTATTTTTTTTTATCTTTTATTTAATGAATATAAATTTCCAAAGTACGACTCATGGGTTTCAATGGCTTCCCCCCCCATACCGTCCCTCCCACCCACAACCCTCCCCTTTCCCACTCCCTCTCCCCTTCCATTCACATCAAGATTCATTTTCGATTATCTTAATATACAGAAGATCAGCTTAGTATACCTTAAGTAAGGATTTCGACAGTTTGCTCCCACACAGAAACATAAAGTGAAAAATAATAGATGATTTTTTTTAAATGATGATGAAATCAGATCAGACCTATTGTCATGTTTAATCCCAGTGAGAGTCAAGTTGGGAATTGATAATTTCTTTCTTTTTTTTTTTTTTTTTTTACAGAAGATCAGTTTAGTGTACATTAAGTAAAGATTTCAATCGTTTGCACCCCCATAGAAACACAAAGTGAAATATACTGTTTGAGTACTTGTTATAGCATTAAGCCTCAGTGTACAGCACATTAAGGACAGAGATCCTACATGAGGAGTAAGTGCACAGTGACTCCTGTTGTTGACTTTACCAATTGACACTCCTGTTTATGGCATCAGTAATCTCCCTATGCACCAGTCATGAGTTTCCAAGGCTATGGAAGCCCCTTGAGTTCTCCGACTCTTATCTTGTTTAGACACGGTCATAGTCAAAGTGGAGGTTCTCTCCTCCCTTCAGAGAAAGGCACCTCCCTCTTTGAAGACCTGTTCTTTCCACTGAGATCCCTTTCTTTCTAAAATGAATTTTGAGGTAGGTGAAACTTTTTATACTACTTCCATTGTTTTTCCACTTGGAGATATTTTTACCAAAGTAGGATGACCTTGGCAATGACTGAGACTGCTTCAGCTCACAAAGCAAATTTGTTAGATAGGATAGACAGAGACTTCCAGACCCTTGATAGGCAGGGCCTGCACTACACCCCTCATGAGCAGGAAGCAGTTACAGAAGAGATGATTCAATGGCCATCAACTCCCCTTAGGATTAAGGGGATGGAGTCTCTAAGGGGGGAATGAAGTAGGCAGGTGTACTCTAGTAGGCCAGACCTAAGAGATGAGCCCCTGGAAAATCCAGATGCCGAATGGTTTACTGATGGCAGCAGCTATATGAAGGAAGGAGTTAGAAAGGCAGGTTATGCCGTAGTGGATCTTACTCAGACAATAGAAGTCCAAGCACTACCACACAATACTTCAGCCCAAAAGACGGAGCTTATTGCATTGACTAGGGCTTTACAACTGGGAAAAGGCCAGCGAGGTAATATATATACGGATTCAAGATATGCTTTCCTTGTGTTACATGCACACGGAGCAGTCTGGAAAGAGAGGGGCTTACTGACTGCAAAGAATTCCCCTGTTAAATATGGAAAAGAGATATTGGCTCTACTTCAGGCAGTACTGGAGCCTTTAGAAGTGGCTGTCATCCACTGCAAGGGACATCAGAAGGGAGATAATTATGTTAACCAGGGAAATGTGTTAGAAGATAGAGCAGCAAAAAGAGCAGCTACATAGGAGAGTTTGGAAATGGCCCTTATACCTCAATCTGGAAGTGGCTAAGGAACCTCACTATACGGAACCTGAGAAATGAATGGGCCCAACAGCGAGACTATACTAAAAACGCAAATGGACGGTGGATACTAAATTATAGAATTATGCTACCAGTGGCCACTCAATGGAAAATTATTAAGGAGTGTCGCTCCCCCTCTTCGTGGAGGAGCAACACTAAGCCCTGCCTGGGCTTCATATCCGAGTCACGGCACCATTATGTCGCTCCCCCTCTTCGTGGAGGAACGACACAGGACCCTGCGCTGTTCTTTCGTCTGCTCGGCCCTCCCCGGGTTTGCTGCTGGTTCTTCCCAGGTTGGCTACTATCCCTTCCACCTCCGTGGAAGGGCAGTTCCCCCTGGCCACATTCCCCACTTCCGCAGGGGAGCGGCACACCGCCGGCCGGCTCTTCTCGGGGGCTGCACGGGTTCCCTTAGATGTTCCCCATAGATGTTCCTGGTGCATGCCGTCTCTCTCCTCCTTTATAGTCCTCCTCCGCCAATCCTAACTTGGCTGCCCACACGCCGAGTACGCTGCTCTCCAATCAGGAGCAAGTCCTACAGTTTATTAGTTGAACTGGAGGCAGCTGTGCGGAAGCTGTTTACTTCTCTCCCAACGCCATATTGTGGGAGAGCAGATGCATAGAATAAGTCTTAATTCGAGTAACTTAGTCTAGTCCGGATTGCTCCCCACAAGGAGATACACAACTCTACCCATTTGGGAAGAGATGCCTTAGCACAACTGGTCTCCCAAGCTTTTGGAGGAAAGGGACTAAATATGGTCATAGAGGAAGTGACTCGCTCTTACCCACTATGTTTACAGAACAACCCTGGCCACGTAAGGCCACCTCCCCTGTTGACTCCTGTGCAGAGGAGGGGAACATACCCAGGAGAAGATTGGCAGGTTGATTTTACCAATATGCCCCCAACAAGCAATTATAGGTACCTTCTAGTCTTTATTGATACTTTTACAGAATGGATAGAGGCCTTTCCGACCCATACAGAGAAAGCACATGAGGTGTCTAAAGCCTTGTTGAAAGACATCGTGCCACACTTTGGACTCCCACGGTCACTCCAGAGTGACAATGGACCTTCATTTATATCTAAAATAACCCAGCAGGTAACCACCGCTCTAGGAATTTCTTACCACCTCCATACTTCTTGGAGGCCTCAGTCATCAGGTGGAACCAATAGATACATCAGCTTATTCCTGTGAGCCAATTGAAGATCTAAAATACCTCTTCAAAAGGCAGAAAGATAAGTAGAACTCGTGTCCTAGCCTCGTTGAAATGCTGCAATTCAATGCCCATCTGATGTACATATCTCTCTTGATCCTTTCTGGGTGCTATTATTGGGAGGACCCCTTGGTGGGTTCCTCAGCGGTAAAGAGTGACAGCCCAGAAGAGTTTTACAAAACTGACTTTAAGAACCTGACCTTAGCTATGGGTAATCTGGCCTACACTTCAGGACGGCTTCTGCAGCAGGCTCTGATTTCAGTAGACTCCCTGTCCAGGGTAGTTATGGACAACAGACAGGCCTTAGAGTTCATGGTAATAGAACAAGGGGGTATGTGTGCAGTGCTCAGTGGGATCTGTCATCTTTATTCAAATAATAGTATGTTCACAGAAAGGGATATCAAAGCCCTCTATGCTCAAGCTAAATGGTTTTATAGTTTGCATAGGGGTAATCTCCCACCACCTACTGTCTGGGAGATGGCTAGACATGTTTTTTCTATTTTAAGGGGCACACCAGTTGCACTTGGAGCTATTCCAATCTTGCTTATGGTGACTGACAAACATGTTTCAGAACCCAACAGCTTCTGAGAATAATGATGACCATGCAGGGGACACGGAAGATGGCAGTGACTGAAAGAGCTCCAGCTCATGAAGCAAACTCATTAGATGAGATAGGCAGAGACTTCTGGACCGAGAACAGGCAGGGTCTGCGCCCCTAATCAGCAGGAAGCAGCTACAGAAGATGGTGACTCAACGCCCATCAACATCCCCTTAAGATTAAGGTCTGGAGTCTCTGAGGGGGGAATGAAGTAGGCAGGCATACAGGCTAAAATCTATTAGGCTTGTGAACTGGAAGATGACGCCTTCACCACACCCCTGTGTGACTTCACGCCCTACCTGATACCTTCACCATTCCCCTGTGTGACCTCAGGCTCTATCTGACCATACCTGTGCACCCACCTGCCCACAAGCCACTCCCCTGTGGAAAATATAAAAAAGGCAAGGAGGGTCCTGCTTTGCTGCCAATGATAAGCAGTGGATAGCAGCTCAAAGCATTTGCTGCACGTGGCTTTTGGCCTGCTGAGTGGACACTACCATAGTTTCTAGACTTTCCTCTCCAACCTGAACTAAAGCCCTCACTTTTCCTCTCGCACTAAATAAAAGCCTAAAATGTACCATGCTGCCTTGTTTATCTGTGCTGGTATTTAGAATTCTTCTCTAAATATTAGGCAAGAACCCTCTCGGGCTTATTAATATTGGGGATTTAGTAATAAGCCCATGGTGAAATCGTATGGCACCCCAAATTCTGATAGCACATGTGGCATCCCAGATAGCAATTCTGGGGAACTTTAAGGGGCCACATTTTGGTGTAAATTTTAGGGGGTTGTGTCCAATTTCAAATTGTCTTCTTTTTTTTATTTTTTATTTTTTTGACAGGCAGAGTGGACAGTGAGAGAGAGAGACAAAGGTCTTCCTTTGCCGCTGGTTCACCCTCCAGTGGCTGCCGTGGCTGGTGCACTGCGGCCAGCGCACCTCGCTGATCCAATGGCAGGAGCCAGGTACTTCTTCTGGTCTCCCATGGGGTGCAGGGCCCAAGCACTTGGGCCATCCTCCACTGCACTCCCTGGCCACAGCAGAGAGCTGGCCTGGAAGAGGGGCAACTGGGACAGAATCTGGCGCCCCGCCCGGGACTAGAACCTGGTGTGCCGGCACCACAAGGCGGAGGATTAGCCTAGTGAGTCGTGGCGCCGGCCTCAAATTGTCTTCTGATTTATTCCTATTGGGCATTAAGCAACTTAGTTCAATACTTACTATATAGGTTTTATTTAATCAGTGTTCATGTTGGATAATTGAGTGAAAGAATGAATAAAGGAGTGAATGAGATACCATATAAAATACGGTTCTTGGTTTTTGTTTCCATTGTTTCTTTTCTGTAAGCACTCAAGACGGTATTAAAGGGTTGGGTGGGTGACAATTGCTTACAAGAACTCTGAATTCTTGTTCCACTTAAAGCAGGTATTTGAATACAAGAAAGAGGAAAGTGACTCTTTTGATGTGACCAAGAAAATGGCCATCAAGCTGAAAGAGGCAGTAAGAGCTTTCATTATGAATTCAGAAGTGGATTCTGGAGTCTAGATACAACTCTGTATTTTGTGCATCCTTCTATTATGCCACATTACTCAAAACATGGTAATACTTATTTGCATGTTTGCCTCTCATTCAAGGCTTTGTGCAAAAATGCTATCTTATTCTACTTTGTATCTCTTGTTGCATATAACACATAATAGGTGCTTGATAACCTTTTGTTGAATGAAATAATACAGGGAGGTGACAAATTGGAGACCTAGTTGAAAACAGAAATAAAATGGAAACTTTTAGAATTGATTGAATACTGCTTAAGGGCAAGGTAGAAGCCGAAGTTAGGTTCTGGTTTTAGTCGAATTTTCTATACTGTTTCAGTGAAAAGTAAACATATATAATGGGATGCAATTTGCTAGGTAATGTATATTTAAGGGTTTTGGTTGGAAGTATCATATGAGGCTATGCGGTATATAAATTGACAGAAGCACCAATTCTTTTGTGTAAAGTTTCCATAAAGCAAGAGGCAGTAGTTAAGGAATATAGGGAATGCTTAATGAAGCACGAAATCATTTTGCTGGGCTACTGTGGAAAGCTAAGAGAGACAGATGGAACTTCAGTACTGATATGCACCTCATAAGAGCCCTGTTTACTTGTCTTTACTATACCTACAGTCTGTCCTCTGCAATCCTGACTTGGAGTCCACCAGAATAATCCCACTGTAACCTTCCAGGAGTGGAGGAGAGCTTCTGGCCTATGGGCTAATGCCTATGAAATCAGTTGGTCTGGCCCTGCCAAGGCAAGTGATATTTAAAATTCAATAAATGTATAGCAGGGTAATTTTTAAATTGTTAATTTTGTGTGGTTCACAAATGATGCTATAAATAGCCAGATGGTCCTTGGCTGAAAAAGGATTCTCCAAATCTGACAAATGTTTGCCGTCTCCAGAAACCGTAGGTTACCTGAGTCACGTTTCATGCCTGTTTCATACTGTCCATCCACTCACCTGGCTTCACCTTTGCTCTCGTTGGCTCATTCTACTTAGCCTGAACATGTGGTGTCTTCTTCACAATTATCAATTACTGATCATTGTTCCTTTCTCCTCCCCAAAATTTCTCCATTTCTGAAACTCGAGGGGTCAGATTATATCTCCTATTAGCCTTCCTATCTTGGAGTATCCTGTAGTCACGTTGCTTTCTGAATTCTTGAAGATTACACCTTCTAGCTCTTTATTGTCATTTTATTCAACACTTCTTCATCCTTACTATGACTGATTGACTGATTTTCTTTTCTTTTTCTTTCCTTTTTTTTTTTTTTTTTTTTGACAGGCAGAGTTAGTGAGTGAGGGAGAGACAGAGAGAAAGGTCTTCCTTTTCCGTTGGTTCACCCCCCCAAGTGGCTGATGCGGCCAGTGTGCTGCCCTGATCTGAAGCCAGGAGCCAGGTGCTTCCTCCTGGTCTCCCACGCGGGTGCGGGGCCCAAGGACCTGGGCCATCCTCCACTGCACTCCCGGGCCACAGCAGAGAGCTGGACTGGAAGAGGAGCAACTGGGACAGAATCCGGTCCCCCGACTGGGACTAGAACCTGGGGTGCCAGGGCCGCAGGCGGAGGATTAGCCTAGTGAGCCGTGGCGCTGGCCAACTGATTTCATTTTCAATGTTAGTAATTTTTCTATCATCATGACTTCCACATTCTCCAACGCCTTCTCTTAAAAAATCTTGTCTTCTACCTTAACACAACCTTATAGTTGTAGCCTATAACTGAACCTCAAACTTTTGAGATGGTCTAAAATTAGATCTCACCCACAATTTGTGTTATAAGGTTCTCATTATCTACCACTTCCTTATCTTTCAAGCTGACTTCCTCTGACATCTACAGTTGTTTTTTATTTCATACCAATTCCACACTTCAGATCAATTTTATTATTTCATTGCCATTCTTCACCCTCATGTCTGACTTAGCTTGGACTTTGTGGTCTAATCATGAAATATCTCTGCTCAAACCTTGTACAGGCACTTGAGTTTAACCACCGATTGACAATAAGTTTATTCCAACCTTGCACATGTTCATCAGATCTGAATTACTCTTAACTAGTTTGACAGTAAGTTACTTTGTCCCATCTTGTTCATAACTTGACATTCTATTCCTGCACAAATGACCAGTTATGCTGATAATGATAAATCCTGAGAAGTAGCTTTATCCCTTTTCTATACAATTATAGGATTCCTATCCTATTTGGATAAAATTTCCACTTTCTTGTCCTATATCTAGTTTCAGACTTCATGTTCAAAGGAACTTAACTTCCCACTGCAAAGTGAATAGTCTTTTCCTTGCCTGGGAAACTAATAAATTGAGGTTTGATACTTCTTGTCTTAGTTATTCTTTGACAGGTCCCTCACTTTTAGGACTTCCTTTGTGCTCTCTCAAGTACATTGGCCTTTCTTCCCCTATCTTGTTAAAATATTTACCTGGTAACGCCAAACCTTGGTTGAATCTAAATCTCTACTTACTCTGCTTCTGAATCTGAAATGTTGAAAATTATTGGAGAATGGTCGGCGCCGCGGCTCACTAGGCTAATCTTCCACCTTGTGGCGCCGGCACACCAGGTTCTAGTCCCGGTCAGGGCGCCAGATTCTGTCCCGGTTGCCCCTCTTCCAGGCCAGCTCTCTGCTGTGGCCAGGGAGTGCAGTGGAGGATGGCCCAAGTGCTTGGGCCCTGCACCCCATGGGAGACCAGGATAAGTACCTGGCTCCTGTCATCGGATCAGCGCAGTGCGCCGGCCGCGGCGTCCATTGGAGGGTGAACCAATGGCAAAAGGAAGACCTTTCTCTCTGTGTCTCTCTCTCACTGTCCACTCTGCACGTCCAAAAAAAAAAAAATTACTGGAGAAAATTCAAGCTATGTTGAGCATCTTTACTTGGAATCCAAGGTCACTTTCTTAAAGTGCACCCATCTGCTATTGGGCCATACATCATTTTCCTGTTTTCTTTTTTTGTCTCCTTTTCATAAAACTTTCAATGTATCTCTTCTAATCTTCCCATCTTCCTTCACAGATGCTAATGTTGATTCCTGCTTTACTGAGAAAGTATAAGCTCTTAAGACTACATGGTTGAGGCCAGCACCGTGGCTCACTTGGTTAATCCTCTGCCTGCAGCACTGGCATCCCATATGGGTGCCGGGTTCTAGTTCCTGTAGCTCCTCTTCCAGTCCAGCTCTCTGCTGTGGCCCGGGAGGGCAGTGGAGGATGGCCCAAGTGCTTGGGCCCCTGCACCCGCATGGGAGACCAGGAGAAAGCACCTGGCTCCTGGCTTCGGATCGGTGCAGCGCTGGCCATAGCAGCCATTTGGGGAGTGAACCAATGGAAGGAAGACCTTTCTCTCTGTCTCTCTCATTATGAATCTACCTGTAAAAAAAAAAAAAAAAAAAAAAAAAAAAAAAAAAAAAAAAAAAAAAAAAAGACTACATGGTCCTGCTCTGACATCCGCCAATCTACTTGAAACTATTTCTATATGTCTTCCCTTTTTTATTAAGCATGAAATCTCTATGCTTTTCCCTAAGTCCAAATGAACACCTGTGCTCCAGCAATTTATCCATCTTCCTTCCTTTATCTGGTTTATTCTCATCATCAGGCAAATGTGCTTTAGTTTCTTACATACTAAAAAGATATTTTCTAACTTCACAATTCCAGCTTCTATCCTATTTTTCTGCCTGGTTGCTCCCATGTTCTTTCTTTCTTTTTTTTTTTTTAAAGATTTATTTTATTTATTTGAAAGACAGAGTTACAGAGAGAGGTAGAGACACAGAGAGAGGTCTTCCATCCGCTGGTTCACTCCCCAGATGGCCGCAACTGCTAGAGCTGTGCTGATCCGAAGCCAGGAGCCAAGAGCTTCTTCTGGGTCTCCCATGTGGGTGCAGGGGCCCAAGGACTTGGGCCATCTTCTACTGCTTTCCCAGGCCATAGCAGGCAGCTGGATTAGCAGAGGAGCAGCAGAGGAGCAGCTGGGACTAGAACCGGCACCCATGTGGGATGCTGGCGCCTCAGGCCAGGGCATTAACCTGCTGCACCCCTGGGCCAGCGCTGCTCCCATATTATTTCTAGCATGCTCAAAACAACTTCTACCCTCTCCTCCCCACCACTGCTTATCATTCTACTGAAAACAGTTTGAGGAAATCACCAGTGATCTCCTAAATCCAATGGTCACATCTTAGTCCTCATCTTCCTTGACCTCAGATTCAGAACACGGATTTGCAATACTGTTTTCCTCTTAGGTAACCAGATAATTCCTCATATTCTTTGCTAGTGTTTTTTCATGTTCCCTTCTTTGTTCTTGGATCTCTTGCCTTCTCTATTTACTCTCACTACAGAATGATCTCACACAGACTCTTGACTTAAAAATTATTTAAAAACTGATGGATTCTAAATTTGTGTTTCTAGCTTTGGCCAACAGAACTCATACATCTGACTGCTTTCTAAAGAATTGGATTTGGATGACAAATTATCATCTCAGATTTTATGTGTCTACAATTTAACTGCTGATTCTTCTCTCTGTCCTGTCTGATTTTTCAATTCTTATCCATATTAGGAAAAAATAACTCCATCCTTCCAATTATTTATGCCAGAATTTTGGATTTGTCCACAATTCTTACTTTTTCTTCCATCCTACTTGCAATAGATGAGAAGATCCATTTGGCTGTGCCTTTAAAATAGACACAGAATTCTGACACTTTTAATACCTCCACTGCTATTTTCCTGACACAACTATCATAATTTCTCACCTGGATTTTTGCAATAGCCTTCCAACTTTTCTCTGCTAGGATGACACACTAATGTCCATTTGTAACTCAGCAGTCAAAATGGTGAGTCACATCATCTTCCATTGACTAACAGTGATATAGCAACATCACTCAAAGCAAAAGAAAATTTTCTTCCCTTGGCTTCTATCACCATTTGATATCTGTCCCTTTATCATTTCTCAGATATCATATCCTACCAGTTTCCCATCTGCTTTCTAGGTGTCAGCTATACTATAAGCTTTGCCCTTCCTCAGACATGCCAAGCACACCTCACTTCATGGCTGGACCTGACATAGTCTTCTTTTGGCTTGAAATGCTCCTTCTTGGGTAGTCTCGTAGCTTGCGTCCTACTTGTGGTTTGATTAATTAGGCCTTCTTTGATAAACTTTGCTCCTCCCACTACTGCTTTTATTTTCTTTGTCTTGCCTTATTTTTCTCAATTTTCAGTTACTGCATTGTGTATTTATCATTTTATTTGTTTACTATCTGTCTTCCAAGCAGTAAACTTGATGATGTGAATTCCAGGCCATTACGGAACTTGGGCTTATGGGCCTACACAGAGCAAGTACTCATTATGTATTGTTAAATTTGTTAGTGCATCATTGTCCATTGTGATGTCTTGATTTTGTCTTAGAAAATGGTGCTTGCAGTTCATCATTATGGTTTAGTGATTTACCTTGCTTGTCACTTCCAAAGTGTTTTTTTCTACACTATTAACCAAAAAAAAAAAAAAAAAAAATCAAGAAAACAGGCATGGAAACAAATACAAGTAGTCACCATGAATTTTATTAGAATGAGGTAAAAAATGAAGATGTATTAGTGAGCAATGATGACAATTGGTAGTGCTTTATGTCTCTGGAGGTTTGGCACAGTTGGAGAGATCTGGACAGGATGCTATAGATGTCCCAATAACAAAAGCTGAAGGCTTGAGAAGCAGACCAGGTTTTTACAAGTAAATTGGATTTCATCCAGAGTGGGTCATCAACATTCTTTGCAGGCATTCCAATTGATTTAAATTGTTGCAATTAGCACTAAAAACCATTATTTATCTATTTCAGCATTTTAATTGGTATGCCATGTACTCATTAAAATGCATACTTTTGATAAAGCTCACAATCAGTCTGCCCCTTGGCCCGAGAATTTAGCACTATAACCCTTGTGCCAGGGAGGGGTCCCTTCCTCTTGTGACAACTGGGGAGGTGGCAACCTCAGCCCACATCATAGTTGATGACTGAAAACAATGCAATCCAACCTTCTTAACATGACCTTGACTAGACTGCACAGGTCTCTCTGTGGCCCATAAATTACAGGTAATTACGAAGAAACAGGAGAGAGGCTCATTCTCCTGAGTCATCAGCCAAGTGCAACTGATTTCACTTAAAGCTGAGCAGCAGTAAAGTATATTAATATCAGTTTAATTTGTAGTAATTGAGGTAGCAATAAAGAATTATCCCTGGAGTATTTTATTCCCATGATTATCTGAGTGTTGAAACTATGGATGTGGTCTTTTATTTTTTTTTTTGGTCACTGATTGTATAAAATGTCCTATCTCTCCCAACAGGAACGTAGTGTTATTAGCATCTGGCAGACAACACTGTTCAGCCATTTCTTCTGTCCCCTGGATGCATTTTTATTAGCTGAACTATCAAGTAACCTTATTTATTATTCTAGATAGAAGCATTTTGATCTCATTAACATGGATAATTTTCTCCAAACTTATGTAGTCATACTGCAGCCAAGGCTCCCTTTATGACAATTAAGATATACTGTTTTTTTTTTTTTGTCTCATGCCCTACTATACAATTAAGATACCATTCAAATCAGTAAATTTATTAGTATATTAACACATTAATTGGATTACAAACACATCCTCTTACTTCTGAAATGTTTATGATTTAATTGACTTGTTTAAACTAATTTTCATCTCCCTGTGCAATTATAACTTGTTGTTAATTGAACTTATTTACACATGGAATACTGATTCTGCATTCCCTTGTACCAAAGAAATACATCTAAAAGGCTCATCCGAAGGTTAGATTTTTGGCTTCATTCTTTGGACACCTGAAACTGCTGCTAGAGATAATAACTATCATGCAATATTCATTTGCTGAAATATGTAAGATTTAGTTGCAGTAAATTGTAGAAGAACTAAGATTCAATTCATTTGTAATTATTCATGCATACTACATGTGTAAGAGTTACTATGTAAAAAATATTCTGTTACTGTCTTCCCTTATTTAGTCAGGGTTCCATAACTGCTATGGGCATGTCCAGTGTCATACAGTTTACGAGAACACAGGGAAATGTTTGGGAATGTGTGCATTCTGGGCTATTATTTCCAAGTCAAGAATTGCAGATTTTAAAGGGACACAAAAAAGCAAATGCACACATTTATAGACAGGAATTCTAAATGTATTATAACACCTAATGGCAATGTTGTTTATTCACAAGGTTAAAATCATAGTTTGAGTCTGTAACTGTGTTATCATAGAGAGAAGTAGGACTGGTGCTGTGGCTTACTTGGTTAATCCTCTGCCTGTGGCGCCAGCACCCAGTATGGATGCCTGGTTCTAGTCCCGGTTGCTCCTCTTCCAGTCCAGCTCTCTGCTGTGGCCTGGGAGTGCTTAGGCCCCTGCACCCACATGGGAGACCAGGAGGAAGCACCTGGCTCCTGGCTTTGGATTGGCGCAGCGCTGACCGTGGCGGCCATTTTGGGGGTGAACCAACGGAAGGAAGACCTTGTTGTGATTTTAATTTGTAATTGCCTGATAAGTACTGAAGTTCAGACCCTTTTCATATTTGTATTGACTGGTTGGATAATCCCTTTTGTGCAGTACCCAGTAAAGTCTTTTTCCTGCTTTTCTAGGGAGTTTTTAATGGACTTTTTCTCACTGGCTTCTAGAAAATTTTGTTTATTCTGCATGCAAAATATTTTGAGATATATATATATATATATATATATATATATTTTGCTATGTGTGATGCCTTTCACATAAACATACCTTTTGGGGGCCGGCACTGTGGTGCAGCGGGTTAAAGCCCTGGCCTGAAGCGCTGGCATCCCATATGGTTTGAGACCTGGCTGTTCCACTTCCGATCTAGCTCTCTGCCATGGCCTGGGAAAGCAGTAGAAGATGGCCCAAGTCTTTGGGCCCCTGCACCCGCGTGGGAGACCCAGAAGAAGCTCCTGGCTCCTGGTTTTGGATTGGCTCAGCTCTGGCTGTTGCGGCCATCTGGGGAGTGAACCAGTGATGGAAGACCTCTCTCTCTCTGCTGCTCCTTCTCTCTCTGTGTAACTCTGACTTTCAAATAAATAAATAAATAAATATTTTTAAAAATACCTTTTGGTGAACTGAAGCACAGTTTATTCATTTCCTTTTGTTTTGAAGTTATGAAGATACTGCTATATGACTTTCTACAAGTAGATTGTGTTGTCATTTATGTTTAAATATATAATTGAGTTAGAATTGATTTTAGCATAAGGGTGAGGACATTGTTTTTACTTGAGTTTATAAGATTACTATTTCAAGAAATGCTTCCATTTTTATCTGAATTGTGAAATTTGCTACAAAAATGTTGATCTCTTTTTAAACTTTTTTGTTAGTAAAATCTGAAGGTGTAACCTCCTCTCCTCCTTTCTATTCCTAATATTAGAGATTGTGTTGTATCTCGGTTTCCAACAGTGAACTTTTTTTAAAATCAGTTTTTGTTGAATTTAAAAAAAGAAAAACTCTGGCTTGTTAACTTTCTAAATCATTTGTTCATTTTTAATTTCATTTAGTTATGTTCTTCTTCTGCTTTCTTTGGATTTTGAACATCTTTCCTATGATCTTAAGGTAGGAATGTATGTCAGCATTTAAAGCTAACCATTTTCTCTAAGCACAACTTTAACTGAATTTATAAACATTGCTATATGGTATTATCATCATTTAGGGAGTACTATTTTCTAATTTTTTTGTTTTTTTTCTTTTAAAATATTTTATTTCAGAATTATTTTAAATTTACAACAAAAAAATTTTAGGTAGTAATAAAAAGAGTTCCCTTTACTCCTCATCACATTTCCCCTGGCAACTCATGATATTAGCAATTTGTCACAGTTAGTCAACTACACCAGATTCCCCTGTGAGATTTTCTTAATCTAGATTTTTAGAAGTATGTTCTCAGGGGCTGGCATTGTGGCATAGTGGACAGGTAAACCCACCGTCTGTTGTTTGTGAACTCAAGAGGCTTCCATAGCCTTGGCAGCTCATGACAAGAGCCTCAGGGATCACTAACATCATAAATAGGAGTGTCAATTGTTAAATCAACAACAGGAGTCACTGTGCACTTGCTCCCCATGTAGGACTTCTGTCCTTAAGGTATTGTACTATGAGAATTAACGGTAAAACAAATCTTCAAACAGTACTATACTCTGTGTGTCTGTGTGGGTGCAAACTGTTGAAATCTTTACTCAGTATAGAGCTGATCTTCTGTATATAAAGATAAGTAAAAATGAATCTTAATGAAGAATGGAATAGGAGAGGGAGTGGGAGATGGGATGGTTTGCAGATGGGAGGGTGGTTATGGGGGGAAGGACTGCTATAATCCAAAAGCTGTATTTTGAAATTTATTAAATAAAAGTTTTCTATTAAAAACAAATAAATAAAATAAATCTTTTTTTAAAAAAGAAGTGTACTTCAACATACAAATATCGGACATTCTTAGATATCTTATTGATTTTTAAGTTAATTTTATTGTATTCAAATAACATATCTTACATAATTTTTAAAAAATTAAAAGAAGTGGGCATTTGACATAGAAGCTAATATGCCACTTGGGATTCCAACATCCCTTATTGAAGCTCCTGAGTTTGAATTCTGGCCCTGTTCCTGATTCCAGACTTCCTACTAATGCAACAGGTGATGGTTCAAGGAGTTGTTCCTTGCCGTCCATGTGGGAGATCTGGATTATGTTCCTGGTTTCCATTACCTGCTGACCCATCCCACCTGTTGCTGGTATCTGAGTAGTGAGCAAGGATACAGGGTTGATGTTCTCTCTCTTCCTTTCAAAGGCCGAGAGAGAGAGAGAGAGAGAGAGAGAGAGAGAGAGAATATGATGTTTAGAACAGTTTCAGATTGATAAAAGAACTGAATAGTAAGTGTCAAACACTCTTGTATACTCCACAACCCCTTTGAGCATGCTGTTACTACTTTCTGGACTTCTGTCATATATATGGCAGTGTCTTTATGAGTAACATGTTATTTCAGTGTGGTGCCCATATAACAATTAATGAACTGATATTGATACATCAATGCTAACTGAAGTTCGTACTTCAGATTAACATTAACGCTCATTGTGTTGTATTTATTTCTGTAGGTTTTAACAAGGCTTAAAATATATTTACCACTTCAGTCTCATACAGAATACTTTGTCCACCAGATCCCCTCTTTTCCACCTATTCATCCTGCATCCCAATCCTTTGAGACATTGGCAACAAAGGAGATTTTTACTCTACTGTTTTACTTTTTCCAAAATGTCTTAAAATCTTACAATACTTAGCCTTTTCATATTGGTTTATTTCACTTAGTAATTTGCATTTAATGTTCCTTCATGTCTTTTGTGGCTTGATGGTTCATTTCTCTTAAATCACTGAATAATCTATTAAATCTATTCACCTGCTTTAAAAAAATGTGCATATACAGAAGGATATCTTGGTTGCCAGTAGTTTTTGGTGACTCTGAATAAAGCTGCTATAAATATTTATGTTCAGGTTATTGTTTGGACATGTATTTTCATCTCATTTGTATAAATACTGTGAAACATGATTGTTGGATGATATAGAAACTATGTTTAGTATCAGAAATTGGCACCCTACCAAAATGGCTGTACCATTTTGAATTCCCACCAGGAATAAATGAGTGTTCTTATTGCTTTATATGCTTGCCAGAATTTTGTAATGTTAGTTTCATTACTTTTTTTTTTAACCAATCTGATAGGCATGTAATGATATTTTGTTGCTTTGATTTGAAATGCCCTCACAGTCTGTGATACTGAGAATCATGGATATTTGCTAGCTGAATATCTTTATTGATTAAATGTTTGTTAAGGTCTTTGTCTTTTGTTTAAGGGGTTGTTTTCTTATTGTGGAATTTTAAGAGACCTTTGAATATAAGACTTTTACAAGATATGTGCTTTGAAAATATTCTTTCATTCAGTCCCAGGTTTTTTGATTCTCTTTTTTTAAAGACAATTTTACTTTCCTGTGCTTGAAAGAGAGAAAGAAAAAGATGTAGAGATAGATAGGTAGAGATCTTTCATCTACTGCTTCATTTCCCGTGTACTGACAACAGCCAAGGCTGAGCCGGCCTGAAACCAGGAGCCTGAAATTCCATTTGGGTCTCCCATAGGGGTGGAAAGGGCCCAGGCTCTTGAGCCATCATCTGTTCACTCACAGGATACATTAGCAGAAAGCAGACCAGAAGCAGAGTAACTGGGCTTGTTTTTTAATTTTAGTAGAGTCCAACTAAGCAATTTTGCTTTTAATGATCATTCTTCCTTTGGTGTTATATCTGAAAAATTATTGTCAGAACCAAGATAATCTTGATTTTCTCCCATGTTATCTTCTAGGAGTTTTATAGTTTTATGTTCTGCATTTAGTTGTATGATCCATTTTTTTTTTTGTATTGGGAAGACTATCTTCTTCATTGAGTTGCCTTTGCTTGTTTTTCAAAGAGAAGGTGTTGATATTTATCTAGGAATATTTTAGGCTTTCTGGTCTGTTCTGTTGATTTATTTGCCAAGTCTTTGACTAGTATAACTTTGTCTTCATTTTTAGATTAATAGTGAATCTTTAAGTTAGATAGTGTCAATTTCCTGGCATAGTTGTTCTTCAGTGCATTAGTTATTCTGAATTTTTCCATACACACTTGAGAACTAAGTTGTCAGTATCCACATAACACCCTGCTGACACTTTGATTGCAATTACATTCAGCCTATAGGTCAAGTGGGGAGAAACTGATGTTTTAACCATATTGAGTCTTTATTTTAAAGTTTATTTATTTACTTAAAAGTCAGAGTTAGACAGAGGAGAGGTCTCTCATGGAGAGAGGTCTTCCATCCACTGGTTCACTTCCCAATTGGCCGCAAGAGTTGGAGCTGCGCAAATCTGAAGCCAGGAGCCAGGAGCTTATTCTGGGTCTCCCACGAGGGTGCAGGGGCCCAAGGACCTGGGCCATCTTTCACTGCTTTCCCAGGCCATAGCAGAGAGCTGGTTCAGAAGTGGAGTAGCTGGGACTCAAACTAGCATCCACATGGGATGCCGGCTCTGCAGGCAGCAGCCTCACCTGCTATGCCACAGCGCTGGCCCCTATATTGGGTCTTAACAGTTATGAACATGGAATATCTTTTCATTTATTTAAATTTGCTTTGATTTTCTTCGTTAGAATTTTTAAGGCTTTTTCATATTCATCTTATATAAAAATTAGATTTATACATAAGATTTTTCATTTTTTGATACTAATTTAAAATTTACATTTATCTTCAAGTTGTAATCATACATCACTAGTATCTAGTAATAGAACTGCAGAACCTGGCACCTTTGGGCTCTGTTGGTGGGTCCTGATGGAGAAATAGGCTCATGAGAAGGGAGGGAAGGACGGCACCATGTACCAAGCAGCTGGGAGAATCTCATTGACCTACTTGGTTTCAGGGCAGTTTTCTGACTTCTCTTTTCTTACTAGATAAATCCACTTGAACAAATGGCTTATCCTTTCAGTGTTTGTTATTGTGAGGAACTCATACCTTCTATGGTCAATACTGTGCCTCACAGAATGTTGATTTTCTGGGCAAGGTGCATCATCATCTCTCTGAGGATGATATGCCAACCTTGTAAGCTCTTCTGCGTACAATCCTATGTAGAGTCAGGGTCCTCTTTTTCTACTTGGATCAGAGGCAGTGTCCTTGTTCTAGACCACAGGGCCTGAACCTTAGGAGTGCTGTGCTCCTACTGTCCTCAGTCGGTCTTTTTGTTCTCCAAGGGATGTTGTGATAATGGAAATGACAGTATCTCTCTTGAACACACTCTGATCTTATGCTCTATGCCCTTGGAAGAAAAATCAACATGAGTCAGCACTTTTTCAATGGTACAATCTTAAGGCCATGTTGGTGGCTTTCCCTATTGTTAGAGCTTTGCCCTCTAATGAGATGATCTTTCAGATACAGTGTTACTTGCTCCTTCAACAGACTTGGTGGTACGTAATTCCTCAGGAACCGAATCCCCTTGATTTCCGTTTGGAAGCAGTGGATACTATGACCTCGGTGGTTTCCTTGTAAACTCTTTTGGTGCATCTTCACTGCTCTGCAAGGCATGGGGCCTGGAATCGCCTCCCTAATAGCAAGGAATTTGAAGCATTGTTAGGATTCAGTTCATAGCCCTGCCTCAGTGGAAATGATTCTCCTCTTTTCTACAAGGACTTCTGGATACCTTCTCTCTTTATTATACATATCCCTAGGTATTCCTGAAAAACAAGTTGGAGGACAAGTTTCTTACCACACACGATAGCTTACAGCCTAACCTCAGAGAGAGGTCCAAGATGATGAAGAGAAACACATTTTTCATGGAGAACACAGTGTGAGGAAGAGGAGGAGGAGGAACAGTCTTCTGCCAGATGATCACCTCCATGAGAAGGCCAACATAGGCAAGCAAGAGTCTACTGTCCCTAAAAATGTAGGGATAGAAGAGTATAGTCCATGGGACATCAGAGATGATCTCCCAGGGACAATAATAAGTAGAGGGAAAGAAGTCAGGTGGACACAGCCTTTAGGTAGACCATGAGATAGGGCAGCTGAGGGCTTGCATGTGCAGAATTCAGTGGGATCTATGAGTCAGTATGTTGAGAGAGTGATTTTCTTCCAGGGTGGGGTTAGTGATGGCATCTACACCTTGACTTTTCTTCACCCTGAAAGCCTCAGGGTCTGGGATCAAGTTCTCATGTCCTTCTCCTTAGATAAACCTCTGATAATCAGTGTTCATGCATAATGTGACTTTCTAACCAAAATATGTGGGATTCTGTGTTCCTTTCATGTTAACCTTTTTTTTTTAATGAGGGTGTAAAAACTCAAAGGTGCACTTTTTGTACCCATTTTGCTGTTAAAATTTTAGTCAGTTCCTCTTCTGAGAACAGGTGCCAAATCTTGGGCCCATGAGTGTGTATGTTCTCTGTTAGGGGAGATTCTGTTCCCTGAATGAGAACTCATATTTCAGTATCTGATCAGATGATTTTATAAGCTTAGCTTTGCTCTCCAGACCAGCCCTCCAATAGGGGCCAGGTTGAGATGCCTTATGTGTGAAAGGGAAAGGTGAATACTCATTGAGTAACTCTCTGATACCAGAATCCTTCTATACTCTAAACAATTCTTCCAAAGATTGTAAGTCCCAGTGTTTGAAATTTTATCCTGGAATTTTATACTGCCCCCAAATGATTTTGTGATGACTCTGCCATTTTATCACATTTCCTTAAAGGGAAATGTTCTTATCTTTCTGGAGAGGGCCCATCTGGAAGTCTGATGTGAAAACATAACTGATTTAGGAAACCTGAACGGAGTTACAGAGAAAACAAAAGTCTCTATATGCTGGGGACTGGATCTTGCTTTTCCTTACCCATTTTCTTTGTCTTTTTACAAATGAATTCTTCTGGACCAAGGGAAGAAAAAGAAGAGCTACCCACAATACTGGAAGAATGAAGTAGATAAAATTATTTCCCCACATTTTTGGTTTATACAGAGTGGTTTCATTGCCTTAAAAATTCCCTGTGCTTGATTTCTTGATTCCTTCTATTCCACTCCATAACCCCTTGCAAACTTTGAATTTTTAAAAATTGTTTCTGCAGTTCTGTCTTCTTCCAGAACGTCATATAGTTATAAGAAAATAGTTTAACCCTTCAAGAATGGCTTTCTTCACTTAGTAATAAACAAGCAGGATTCTCTTGCCCCATCTTGTTCTTCTGCAGTGCCTCATCTTGCAGGTCCATTTCTCTGAAGTCTCCTCACACACTCAACATAATTTCATTCATAACTCTGCTGACTAGTTATGCTTTTCCAGGTATCTGTCTCCACATATACATTTCAGCCTATCTGGAGTCTGAGTTGGGAAGGGACCATCTATTTAAGAGCAGTTTGGATTGTATAGTTCAGTGTGTTTGTGTGAAGTTCTACCTATGATTCTTTTCATAGGAAGGATTTTCTTATCTTGACATTTTATTTCCTAAATTTTAACCAAAACACCTTTAGCCTTTCAGGAATAAGATAAGATATGTAAAGTACCTGTTAGTTCATTGCCCTTGTTTGGCAGGCATAAAGCAGTGTGTAATATTCATAGCTTCCTTAGAGTTTTCATGACTCTTTAGCTATTCTTCAAAACCCCTTCTCCCCTCCCTTTAACTCTAACTAGTAGTCCTCACTAGTTGTCATTATCATCCATGATTCTACTAACATTCAGGCAATCCAGAGTTTTTCTACCAGATTAATCAGATTTTGTCCATCTCTTTCTCTTTGCCCAGTTCCAATACCACTTCTGTCTTTAAGGTATTTGTTATATTGCCCTACTTCCTGGTGCCATCAAGTTCCCTTTTTCTGTTGTGGCAGATTAATGGCTTAAAAATACAATTTATTATGCTTCTGAAGGTCAGACATCTTAAAGTTATCTCATTTGGCAAAATACCCCTCGGATGTTTAGTCTCATGCCTGTATTCTGTTTATTTTTTTTTTTTAATTTTGTTTATTCAAAAGACAGAAATGGAGGGGATAAGAAAGGAAGGAGGTGGCAGAGGGAGGAACGGAGGGATGGAGAGGAAGAGAGAGATGGATCTTCCATCGACTGTTTACTTCACAAATGCCTGTGACAGCTGTGGCTGGACCAGACTGAAACCTGGATCTAGGAGCTCCATCTGTGTTTGTCATGTGGGTGGCAGGAACCCAAGTACTTGGGCCATCATCTGCTGCCTCTCATGTGCATTAGGAAGCTGGATTGGAAACAGGCACTCAGATAAGGGATGCAGGCATCCTAACCTGTGGTTTAACCTGTTGAACCCCAATGCCCACCCCCTTATGATTACATTGATCCTGCCCATATATCCCAGGACAGTCCATCTCAAAATCACCTAATGGACAACCTTAATGCTACCTGAAACTTTGATATCCTTGACTTAAAATTTAACATTCCCAGTATCAAAAGATTAGAGCATGGGAATGTTTGGGGATACACTATTCTGCCTCCTACACTGTCCTTTGGACAAAGGGCTAGAAAAACTTCCTGAGTCACAGATACACTGTATTTTATAAAACCTTCATCCTGTATAAATTTATGTCCTTCAGCTTCCTTATGTTTTAATTTTCAACACAGGGGGTTGCACATAGAATTTTTCATTGAAAAAATTTCACAGTGAAAAAACTGAAGTTAGGCTTCTGGTGAAAACAGATCTTTTCAGATCTGGAGTTGCCATAGTTTGGGAAATTCCTTTTACCCTCAGGCAGATCATACAGTTTGAAATCAATCTGTTACACTGCAGACATATTTATCATGTTCACCACTTCATTCAATTTATGATATAAGAAATTCATCTGGGGCTGCTAGAGAATACTTCTCAAATGCATGCTGTTGATTAAACAGGGCAGAATTGCTGTGGACCAGAATTGGTAAAGAGTTACAGAGAGAAAAAGCAGTGGGAATTGATGTGAGTAATGGTGTCTATCCATGCCTTGAAAAATCCTCTTTAAATTACACTTGTGAGTGGATGGGAGAGCACATTCTCTTGAAGCCACCATCAATCCTCTGCCGAACTTGCAGTTCTCTTTAATACATCAGGGAGCTTCCCTTTCTTGCACATCCATTCTTCTGTTGTGTAGAGATGAGAAGCTATAGTCTTCACAGTGACAGAGGAATATGAGGACCATTGATTCCAGAGTGAAATCAAAGGACTGTTTAGTCTCAAATCCTCCGGACAATTAAGCCAACCTTCTCTGGTGAAGGTTTTTTTCATATAATATATGGGCAATTGTGTTGAATTGAAATTTCTGATTTCAGTTGAATGAAACCTTGGCTGATTTTTTTCAAAGATTTATTTATTTATTTGAAAGAGTTACAGAGAGAGATAGAGAAAGGTAGAGATGGGGGGGGGAGAGAGAGAGAGAGAGAGAGAGGTCTGCTGGTTCACTCTCCAAATGACTTCAATGGCCGGAGTAGAGCCGATCTCAAGTTAGGATCCAGGAGCTTCTTTTGGGTCTCCCATGTGGGTACAGGAGCCCAAGGACTTGGACCATCTTCCACTGCTTTCTCAGGTCATAGCAGAGAGCTGGATCAGAAATGGAGCAGTCGAGACTAGAACCAGCACCCATATAGGATGCCAGCACTTCAGGCCAGGGCTTTAACTCTCTGCGCCACAGCACTGGCCCTGACTGATTATTTTTTAAAAGGAAAGCAAAATATCTGCTGCTGAAGAACTCATTCATCAGCGTCCTTTAGTGGACCTTGGAGTAGATTCAGATGCTTTTAGCAATTACAATATAGTGTTTAATTAGAAACAATACAGGCTGCTAGTTAAGAGCACAGAGTTTGGGTAATGCAATACCACTAGTTAGCTATATTGAACTTAGACAAATTAATCAATTCTCTTATCTATCAAATGGAAATAGCCATATGTAACACTTGGGGTTCCTATTAGGATTAAGTGGAATAATACATTTATAGTCCTGAGTGAAGTGCTTTTCTGTAATATTTTGATATCACCATCATTGTCCATGAGGTTTCTTAAATCCTTTCAAGAGCCATGAAATTGATGTAACTGTGTGGGAAACTGGATGTAAGAGATACCATATAGGAGAACTGTAACAAATTGGTGAGCTCAGGAACTTAAATTAAAATTAACTTAAAACATATCTATCACCTGAAGTATTTAACATTTCTTTACAGTGAAAACATTCAAAAATCCTTTATTCTAATTTTTTGTTGGAGAATTATATTATGCAATGTTATTATCTACAGTCACCCTACTGTGCAACAGAACTCCAGAATTTCTTACTTCTCTCATGATCGGAAAACACACAATGCATAAATATGTCAAAATATCACATGATAGCAGGTAAATATGTATACATTTTATGTCAGTTTTTAAAAATAAAAAAAATTGAAGGTCGCTTAAAACACTTGGTTCATCGGATAAAATACAACTGCGACTTTGACCCTCAGTTCACTGCCCCTCTTTCATCACTACACTATAATGGAGTCTTTGTAGCTGGCCTCCAGCAAAATTTCAGGAGATGATTCTGCTATTTCCCTGGTTGTATAAACCAGTTTTAGTTCCAACTAACCATACGCTATAAAATAAGGCTATTTATATCTAGATTGTAAGGATGAGATGATAAGAGGGTAAATATCTTTAAAATACCTATCTGGGGCTTAGCAGCTGTAGTTAGGTAATGTGTTGTGAGAATGTATTTTCTCAAACGTAAACAGAATGGGTTCTCATCTACTGCTATACTTGGAGTTATTCTGTTTTTTCTAGAATTACCTGCTTCTCTCTCCTCAGAATTAAAAACCAATCTTACTTCACTCTCTTATTATATTGCAAAACCCTTCATAATCAGCTGTATTCAGGTTTAATAGGGCACAGGGGAGAGGGAAAGAGATTCCATTGTCCAAGTATATAAATAGAAAATCTGTTCTGCTATTCCTAGTAAAAAAAATTCTTAGAATTCATTGTCTCATAGAAACAATTGTACAAGTTATGATCAGATTCTGTGTAACAATATTTGTACCTTGTACAGATGCAATTTGCCTTGTGGTTACTCACAAGACTATAAATAGTGCCTGTAACATGGTTTCTAGGAGAAAATGCTCTAACCAAGCAGCTTCTACATGAGATACAACATATAATAAAGTAGATAGAAGTATTGGTTTAGGAGTCAGAGACGCATTCATTTAAATCCTGGGTTTACCAACTGCAAGCTGGGTTTCTTACTTTTCTGTCCTTCATTTTCTACATCTACAGATGAGGTTTTTATAAATACATCCCTTGTGCAGTGTTTGGAGAAATAAATAAGATATTATAAGCCAAACACTTAGTAAGCACACAGTAAGGTGTCGTATGTTGGCTATTTAAAATTACTACTGTTACCTGAGGTTATGTTTAAAATCACTTTTTAAAGTTATTCAGGATTTCTTATTAGATTCTTAGGAGTGAGAGGTGAATTGACAAAGGCTATTTGAGACACAAAGCACAGTTTCCTACATGAATATGTTATTTTGTGCATTTATCCAGTAGCTGAGAGAACCCTATGATGAAAGCGTTAGATGGTCTTACATTTATATTATTATTATTCTCAGCTTTAACTGTGAATAAAGCAGACATGAAGGAGAAAAGTCAGAAATGAAAACCTGATAGTGATCTTGGAACTCATGATAGATGTTTTGTTCTCTTGTTATCTAGGGATTTATTTTAAGGCAAATAAATTTGGAGTCTAAGACAGAGTGGCCTTTTCCTAACACTTTAAACAAAATGTACATAAGAAAATGTAATGCTTTCTCTCAAATTGTAATTGATTTCTCCAATATCTTTACAAGCACAGACACACTATTGTATTTTCCCAGCTCCTGTATCACTTGTTAAATAAAATAACATGGAAATAATATTAAATAAAAGAACAAGGGTGAAGATAACTCAGCAGTTTTTGTCTGTGGCATTTTCTATTACTTATCCTGGAAGGCACTAAAGCGTAGCTTCAGTTGATTCACAGTGGGAAGTAAAAGTTAAAGAAGTTGACTGTGTAATCCATCTTACCATATACAAATTAAATATTTTTCTCAATGTTTATGTAGTGCTTAGTGCAGAATATAGAGGAATATGTCTAAGCACATCATCTAAGCTATTTTTCATTTGATATTTAGCAAGATGTTAGACTAATTTAAAATACGAAAAATATAGCTAATACCTAGATAACCAGCAGGGCACACCGAATTTTATTCTAAGGTTACTGAATATGCTGCAGTGTATAAAGAAAAGGTACTGTATAAATTGTATTAACTTTATTTCCTTATTTTCTTTATACTGAGTGCTCTGGCACTCTGGGCCTCACTGAAATGCAGAGAGATTGCCCCTTCCCTGGTGGCTGTGTCCTTGAGCACACCTGGAGCTTATGAGTACCCTGTTTGTACTCAAACCAACCTTCATACCCATCTGGCTCATTTTATTAGTCTCCTGCAGTTGGGAACACAGTGCCCCTGTCCTAACTCACTCTTGAGCCATCTGCTGGACTACTGGAGACCTTAGCACAGAGCCTGCCCAGATTACTTAAACTAAAAACCTAAGTAATGCTTGGTTGTTAATCCAACCTTGTCCATTTCTTTTTGGAAAAATCATGATACAAGCTTTTGCCGCACTTTTTTTCTCATACCTTCTGCCTCTTGATTGACTGGTGCTTCTCCATGTGATATTATGTGGTGCTGCGAGTTCTATATTCTTGGGAACTGTTAGTAACAAATCACCTGCTGAGGGGCAGTCATCACTCCATTTGTTGACCACACAGTACCTTAACAAAATAAAAATCCTGAGTTACTTTAAAAACATAGAAATGCAGGGCATTTTTGTTGTTAAGATTAACTTTGTGCTAAAGTTGATAGAAGAAATTTTTTACTTTCTCACGGGATAGTTAGAAGAGAAAATAGTTAAGGAAAAGATTCTCTGTTCTTTTATTCCCCATATTTTATTTCTTCCTCTCTCCTGATAGTTATTGATTATATTTGTGTGTTAAAGGTGACTTCATCCCCTATGCCACAGCACTGGCCCTTAAAGATGACTTTAAACATGGGGATATAGTTTTGGGAGAAAGAACCCTCAAGGAGCCCCAGCCAGTAGGAGAAAAGACTGCAAAACCAATGTTTAACCTCGTACACAATGCTTGAGGATGGAGACACATAGAGTTTGATGGGAAAAAGGAGAATGGTCACTCTTCTGTTGGAGTGATAGACCAGGCTAGAAACAATAGAGGCAGGAAATGATTCCATGAGGAAGCAATAAGTTTGATCAAGGTTTCCTTCTTCCTGTTCCTTTAGAAGTCAGATTTATTGAGATGCAAGTGATATACAATAAAATCTGCTTATACATATACCAGATGATGGATTTGAGTTGTTTCTGGAGATGCTGAAAAAAAAAATTAGCTCTAAATAACTGCATTCAGACCTTATTGTGAAATACCTACTTTCATTCCTTTTGGGTAAACACCTAGAATTGAAATTGCTATATCTTTCATAAGATCATATTATTTCCTCAAGTAGCTGTACCATTTTTCATTCTCAGAAGCAATGGATGAGAATTCCAGTTCTTCTGTGTCTTTGCCAGAAATTGGTGTGGTGAGTTTTTGTTTTTGTTTTTAACCTCTTGTTCTAGTTCAAGCATTCTCTTAGGTATGTCGTGTATCTCGAATTTTTATTTTGTAATTACCTAATGACTAATGATGTTAAGCTATTTTACCATCTATTTATTTTCACTGGGTAGTATCTGTTCAAATATTTTACACACTTTAAAAATGAAGTTGCTTCTCTTATTAGTTACTTTTAAGAGTTATTTTTGTTCTCTGTCTCTCTCTTACTCTACCTGTCAAATAAAAAAAGAGTTCTTTTTTATTCTGAATTAGTTTTTTATCAGATATATGTTTTATAAGTATTTTCTTGATTGTGCTCCTACCTTTTCAATTTTTTATAGAGAAGAAAGTTTTAATTTTGATAATGTTCAATTTACTTATTTTTAATTTTTTGGTTCATGATTTCAGTGTCATAGCTAAACAATTTTTGCCTAATCTAAGGGCTCTAAGATTTTCTCTTAAGTGTTTTTCTGAAAGATATATAGTTTTAATGCTATGTCTGTGATTCCTACATTTTGAATTAAATTTCAGATATTATATAAGACTGTAGGTTCTTTTTTTTTTAAGATATATTTTACTAATTCGAAAGAGTGACAGAGAGAAGTAGAGACAGACAGAGAGAGAGGGAGAAAGAGAGTGAGTTCTTCGATCTGCTGGTTCACTCTCCAGATGACCACAATAGTGGGAACTGAAATGAGCTCATCCGAAGCCAAGAGCCAGGAGCTTCCTCCCGGTCTCCCACATGAGTACAGGGCCCCACACACTTGGGCCATCCTCTGCTGATTTCTCAGGTGCATTAGCAGGGAGCTGGATGGGAAGTAGAGCAGCCAAGACTTGAACTGGTGCCCATGTGGGATGCCAGCACTGTGGTCTGGGCCTTTAACCCACTGTGCCAGAGCGCCAGCCCCTGTAGGTTCTTTTAAAGATTCTATGTTGCTTTACTAATAAAGTGAATCTTAGGTATCCTCCCTACATACAAGAACAGGTAGCTATGTGAGATGATGGCTATATTAATTAGTTTGTGGTAATCATTTCCAACTTGTATGTATATCAAAATATCATATTGTACACCTTGAATATATACCAATTTTTTATCATTTATACTTTAGTAAAGCTGAAAAAAATGAAGACTATATATTTATAAAAGAATTATTTTTAAAATCTTGTTGGAAATCATTTGCTTATTTTGTATATACATGTACACATATATATTTATTTTGTATATGCATACGTATATAAATAATATACATGACATATCAAAATGTATGTAATGTGTCCATCTATACCTGTATATGCATTGTGTGTATGTGCACATATATGGGGTATGTGTATTTTTTTTTATCTGTTCTTTATGTGTCTGTCCAGTACTGCTGTCTTGATGACTGGATTTTTAAAATTTTTTTTGTCCTTCTTATTAAATTTTGAAACTGCTCCTCAGTTTCTACTGAGAATCTGCTGAGGTTCTGATTGTGATCACAGTTGGTCTATAGACCAACTCTGAATGTATTGACATCTTACCAATAATGTGTTCTCTAATTCATGAGCAAGACCTTTTAGTTTATTTAGATCTTCAGTATTAATTTGCAATGCTTCATAGATTCTGGTGCAGCTACTGTACATAACCTGTTCAATTTACTCTAAATATTTCACGTTTGATATTATTATAAATGCTGGTATTTCTTTTTTAGCATTTATTTGCTCTATACTTTTATTTTTAATTAGCTTTTAACAGATTCAAGATAGTTCTTAGATTAAATTCTATGAATGTAATAATCCCTTCAACCTTACCTCCCCCTCTCACTCTCCTACCCTCCTTTCCTCTACTTTTCATTTTTGAGTTTTTGGATAACACATTTTAAATCTAAGTTATAGTAAAGAGGCTTAATATTTCACCGAATAAGAAATTTAACTAGTAAAAAGCAAAAAGATCCTAGTTTACTTGGAGTATAGAAAAGGGCTATAAGCAACAACAAATGGAAAAGTGATCATTTCACACATATACAGTAAATTTTAAAGCAATCTCAGATCATTAAAACTGTAGTAGCATACAATTCTTAACTACTGGTTTGAAAAAGGTAAAAAACCAAATTTTACAAAACTGTATTTGCAGAAATACTGCTACACAAAACATGTCTTGTTTTTGTTTATTTTTTTCATTTTAAAAAAATTTGGGAAAACATGAGATATTTACCTTTCTGTGTCCAGTTTATTTAACACAACCAGTTGTCCTCTAGTTGCATCCATTTTGATGTAAATGGTAGAATTTCATTTTACTTTAACGACACAGGACTTCTTATTGTGAAATGACGTATAACAGGATTTTCAGAGGTTTCAGGTTTTAGCTCAGTCAGCCTTAGTTGAACTCTAATTTGAGCGACTACGATATACATCACATCATTCCTATTGGGCCGACGAAAGAGTACAAGGTGCGAGGGTACAAACCTGTGGACTCTTCAACCCATACAAGGCATACGGATATCAAGTGCCGAGCGAAAGTTGTGTTTCAGTGCTATCATCGAAGGCAGAAGTGATCGGGGAGACCTCAAGGAGACGGTGAGGCAGCGCAGGTGTTGAGAGTTAAGTTTGCTGTGGAAGTCGAGAGGGCCTTGGGTTCGTGAGAGCGCCCCCTTCTGGGAGCTGGCCGTGTTCCCGTGCCTCAGCCCTACGCATGCGCTGGCGCCCTGAGGCGCCCAGAGGGTGGAGGGGCGCATGCGTGCAGCTCTGTGGAGGCGGTAGTTTGTGTGGCGTAGACTAGACAGACGGGAGGCTGAGGGCCGTACTGAGGTGCAAATGGGATCTCGCTGGCAGTCAGTAGGCAAAGGTAGGACCGCCGCCTTGAGGCGGGCAGGGGGCTGGCAGGCCCCGGTGGTGGTATGGGGCCTGGAGCCACTCGTGGAGCTCCAGGCCGACTTCTTATCAGTGTTGTAGTGATTACTCATAACGTGCTCACCTTTTGTTATGGTTGAATAATATTCCATTGTGTATGCATATATTTTCTTGTTTAAAAAAATATATATTTATTCGTAAAAATTTTTAAGGTACACAAGTGTCATATTTCATGCACTTCCCATCCTACCCTACCCTCCCTCCTGTCCACACTTCCACCTTTTGGTTTCCTCCCACTATTTGTTTGTTTGTTTATTTATTTAGAAAGTCAGAGTTACACAGAGAGAGAAGGAGAGGCAGAGAGAGTGAGAGAGAGGTCTTCCATCCGCTGGTTCACTCCCCAAATGGCTGTAGTGGCTGGAGCTGAGCCATTCTGAAGCCAGGAGCCAGGAGCTTCTTCCAGGTCTCCCATGTGGGTGCAGGGGCCCAAGGACTTGAGCCATCTACTGCTTTCCCATGCCATAGCAGAGAGCTGGACCAGAAGTGGAGCAGCCAGGACTCGAACCGGCACTCACATGGGATGCTGGCACTGCAGACAGCGGTTTTACACACTATGCCACAGGACCAGCAAACCCCCCCCCCCCCCAATTTTTACAATGAGCTACTTTCAGTGTACTTTATACTCTTAAGATTAAATCTATGTTAAGATTTCAACAAATAATAAGAAAAAAAAAACTGTTCATAGCAGAGACAGGGAATCTCAAAATGTCATTTTTTCTTCTATTCGTTACATTTTTGGTACTCTGTTAGTTACCACAGATAAGGTAAAACCTGTGCTATTTGTCTTTTTGAGACTGGCGTATTTCACAAGGGAAAATGATTTCCAGTTGCGTCTATTTTGTATATCAGACTGGAATATATACAAGCTTGTGTGTATATACATACACACACATATCATAATTTCTTTATCCAGTCGTCAGCTGATAGACATTCAGGTTGTCTCCATATCTTAGCTATTATGAATTGAGCTGCAATGAACATGGGGGTACACATAACTCATTCATATGCTGATTTCATATTGTTTTTGTAAATTCCCAGGAGTCTGATTGCTGGGTCACAGTATCCCTCTTCCTTTTGCAGAATTTCCGTTGCAGATTTCTCTCCAAGTCTCCCCTGGGAATGTACTGCCTCTGCCATTTTCCTGCTATTTCCCCCTCATCTTAAATAGTATGTCTTCCCTATTCAACCTCCTTGGAATTCCACCACATATTTTTTTTTTTTTTTTATGGACACCTTGGCTGATTCCAAATTTTGGCTATTGTGAACAGTGCTGCTATAAACATGTTGGTCTATTTGATACAAGGTACTGAAGTCTTTGGGTCTATACCCAGTAGTAAGATTGTTAGATCTTACGGCAAGTATATTTCTAGTTTTTCAAGAAACTTCCATACTGTTTTTCACAGTGGGTATACTAATTTACATTCCATTTAACAGTGTGTAAGTGTTCCCCCATGTCCACATCCTCACCAGCATTTGATATTCTGTCGTTTGGATTTTAGCCATCTGACAGGGGTGAGTTGATACCTCATTGTGGTTATTTAGTTAGTTAATCAAGTGAATGGTGTCTTTTAAAAAAATTTTTATTTATGTAAAGTGAACCAATTTCATATATTTCATATATACAGATTTAAGAGCACAATTATACTTCCCACTCTACCCTCCCACCCTCCCACCCATACTCCTACCTTCCCTCCTCCTTCCTTCTTTAGTTTTTTTTACAATGACATATTTTTAGTTTATTTTATAATTACAAGGTTGACTCTCCACTAAAAAAATAATTCAAACACTAGTAAGTAGAAAAACCACTGTTCCTCTAGAGTATAGACAAGGCTGTAAACAACAATAATATCTCATAATTCATTTCTCTGATGAATAGTGATGTTGAGCATTTTTTCATATATTTGTGGACATTTGTATTTCATTGTTTGAGAACTGACTGTTTAGGTCCTTTGCTTATTTCTTGATTGGTTGTATTTTTTAATTGAGTTTTTAAGTTGCTGATATATTCTGGATATTGATCTTTTGTTGGATAAGTAACTTGCAAATATTTTTTCCCATTCTTTTGGATTTCTTTCACTCTGTTGATTGTTTCATTTGTTGTGTAGAGGCTTCTGATTTTTGATATCCCATTTGTTTGGTTTTGCATTTGTTGCCCATGCTTGGGGGTCTTGTCTGATAAGTCATCCCTACACCAGTGTCTTGGAGTGTTTCCCCTACATTTTCTTCCAGCAGCTTCATTGCCTAAGGTCTTCAATTTAGGTCTTTTTTCCATCTTGAGTTGCTGTTTATATGGTGAGAGGTATAGATCTAATTTCTTTCTTCTACATATGTGCATTCAGTTTTTCCAGCACTATTTGCTGAAGAGATTATCCTTTTTCCACTGTATGGTCTGAGCACTGTTTTGAATAATCAATTGGGTGTATATATATGTATTAATTTCTAGGTTCTCTTTTTTGTTGCATTGAACTATATGGCAGTTTTTAAGCCAGTCCCATGCTATTTTAATTACTATAGCTTTTTAGTATGCTTTGAAGTCAGTTATTGTGATGCCTCCAGTTCAATTTTTCTTGCTTAGGATTTTCTTGCTATTCTGGGTCTTTTTTTGAATCCGTATGTATTTTATGATTGGTTGGTTTTTAAAGATTTATTTATTTATTTGAAAGTCAGAGTTACACAGAGAGAGAAGGAGAGGCAGGGGGAGAGAGAGGTCTTCCATCCACTGGTTCACTTCCCAATTGGCCAGAAGCCAAGACCTTCCTCCAGGTCTTCCCACGCGGGTGTAGGTGCCCAAGGACTTGGGCCATCTTCTACTGCTTTCCCAGGCCATAGCAGAGAGCTGGATCAGCAGTGGAGCAGCTGGGACTTGAACTGGTGTCCATATGGAATGTCAGTGTGGCCGCCAGTGGCTTTACCCACTACACCACAGCGCCGGCCCCAATTTAGGACTGTTTTATTCTTTTAACTTTTATTTAATAAATATAAATTTCCAAAGTACAGCTTTTGGGTTACAGTGGCTTTTTCCCCCCATAACTTCCCTCCTATCCGCAACCTTCCCATCTGCTCCCTCTCCTATTCCATTCACATCAAGATTCATTTTCTTTTTATTAACTTTCATTTAATAAATATAAATTTCCAAAGTACAGCTTATGGATGTTTTATTCTAATTCTGTAAAGATTGTTGTTTGTATTTTGAGAGGGATTACATTGAATCTGTAGATTGCTTTAGGTATTATAGATATAGTAGAGATATTTTAATGATATCAGTTCTTCTGGTTCATGAGCAAAGAATGGCTTTCTAATTTTTTGTGTCCTCAATGGTATCTGTAACTAATGTTTGATAATTTTCATTAGAGATCTTTCACTCTAGGGTTAAATTTATTCCCCAATATTGATTTTTTCATAGCTATTGTGAATTGGGTTTCTTTTTTAATTTTTCTTAATGAGTTTTTATCATTAGTGTATCCAAAAGCTACCATTTTTTGTATGTTTATTTTGTAACCTGCAACTTTACCAAACTGGTTTATCAATTCTAACAGCTTTTTGGTGGAGTGTTGATGTTTTTCCGTGTACAACATTATGTCATCTGCAAACCTGGATAACCTGACTTGTTTCTTTCCAGTTTTGATGCGGACCTTTCTTTCTCTCTCTTCTTTTGTTTTCTCTTTTCTTTTATTTTTTTCTTTTCTTTTCTTTTCTTTTCTTTTCTTTTCTTTTCTTTTCTTTTCTTTTCTTTTCTTTTCTTTTCTTTTCTTTCCTTTCCTTTCCTTTCCTTTCCTTTCCTTTCCTTTCCTTTTCTTTTTCTTTTTCTTTTTCTTTTTCTTTTTCTTTTTCTTTTTCTTTTTCTTTTTCTTTTTCTTTTTCTTTTCTTTCTCCTAATTGCTCTTGTTAAAATTTCCAATGCTATATTGAGCAAAAATGGTGAAAGTAGATATCCTTGTCTTATTTGAAATTTAAGGGGAAATTCTTTTAGCTTTTCCCCATTCAATAGTATATTGGCTGTTGGTTTGTCATATAGAGCCTTTAAAATTTTGAGGTATATTCCTTCTATACTTAGTTTGTAGGTATTTTTTTAATCATAAAGGGGTGTTGAATCTTGTCAGATATGGTTTTTGTTCTTCGTTCTGTTGATGTGATTTAGGATATTTGTTGATTTGCAAATGTTGCACTATCCTTGCATTCCAGGGGTAAATCCTACATGATCATGATGTACAGTCTTTTTGATTTGGTTTTGGGTTCAATTTGCTAGTATTTTGTTGAGAATCTTACCATCTGTGTTCATTAAGGATATAGGTGTGTAGTTTTCATGTAATATCTTTGTTCAGTTTTGATATCAAAGTGATGCTGGCCTCATAAAAAGAGTTTGGTAGAATTTCATCCTGTTAAGTTTTTTAGCATAATCTGAAGAATATTGGAGTTACTTCTTTTTTGCATGTTTTGTAGAATTTAGTAGTAAGGCTGTTAGGTCCTGGACTTTTCCTTGTTGCAAGACATTTGATGACTGCTTTAGTATCATTGCTTTTATGGGTGTGTTTAGATGTCTATATCTTATTGATTTAATCTTGGTAGGTTACATTTATCCAGGAATTTATTGATTTTTTTGAGGTTTTCCAGTTTATTAGTATTTAGCTCTTTTTTTTTTTTTTTAAAGATTTACTTATTTATTTGAAAGGCAGAGTTACAGAGAGAGAAGGAAAAACAGAGAGAGGTCTTCCATCCATGGTTCATTGCCCAAATGGCTGCAATGACTGCGACTAGGCCAAGCCAATGCCAGGAGCTTCTTCTGGGTCTCCCACGGGGGTAGTAGAAGCCCAAAGTCTTAACCATGTTATGTCATTTCCCAGGTGTATTAGTGTATTAGCAGGGAGCTGGGTTGGAGGTAGAGCAGCCAGGACTTAAACCAGCACCCATATGGGATGCTGGTGCTGCAGGCCATGGCTTAACCTGCTGCATCATAGCATGGTCCCATATATAGTTTTTTAGTTTCTTAAGATCCTTTGCATTTAGTGGTGTCAGTTGTTATGTCTCCTTTTTATCTCTAATTTTATTTGAATTTTCTTTTTTGTCTGTTTTAGTCTGGCTAGAGGTATCTATTTCATTTATTGTCTCAAAAAACACATCATTTTGTTTTGCTGATATTATTTATATATATATTTAGTTTCAACATCATTTATTTCTGATCTGATCTTTATTATTTCTTGCCTCTTGCTGAATTTGGGGTGATTTGTTTCTGTCTTTGAGATGCATCATTTGATCTTTAATTTGAAACTTTTTTTCGTGTAAGAACTTAATGGTGTAAACTTCCATGTTAATACTGTTTTTGCTGTATACCACAAGTTTTGGTATGCTGTATTTTCATTTATTTCAAGAAATTTTTTAATTTCCATTTTAATTTCTTCAGTGGCCCATTGATCATTCAGTAGCTTGTTTGTTGTTTAATTTCCAAGTGGTAGAACTGTGGTGGGACTGTAGCCTGTGCAATGTGCGAAGTTGCCGGATTACCACTGAGGAATCAGTGGGTAACATGGTCAACTGTTGGTTGTGATTTTGTGATATTTGTGCAGGAAAGAGGAGCTGAGAATATTTGGTATTTTGAGCATTATTGCAATAACAACTTTCATAATCATCATATATGAGAAGTATACAAACATTTATTTTTTCATGGTATGTTTAGCTTTGGAGTGTGTCTTTGTGGGTGAAATGAGTTTTTGGGTTGAAAGTGCATGCTGATAAAAATAGAGTATTCAATTTCTCTTCTTTCAAAAAGTTGATGAAGACACTAGCTTTCACAAAGTATCTGTCGGCAGTTATTACCTGCCATAGGGATCTTGGTGATATAACTGACTACATAGGAAACAGAAGACAAATAGGTTGAGAAAGCATCTGCATCTCCTTCAAAAGTTAATAATAAGATTAAGAAGAATGTGTCTGAAGACTGATTTAATATGCAACTGTAAATTGTATGTTTACATAATGCCCTGTGAAATATAATTTATCATTTAGATAAAATGACTGTTTACAATGGCTTTCATTCATTTTTTTATTCTATACTTTTCTGTGCATCTGTAAAGACTAAAGCAGCAGCTGTGAATATGTTGGCTGCATCTGTAGAGGAATACCCACAACCACGAGAGATGCCTAGTTTATATTGCTGTGTTAGGATCCTGTAAGCAGCAAACTAGTTAATTTCAATAATGTCTTTTTTTTTCTATCCATTTTATAGATTCAGGTTCATTATGTCAAATGTGAAGTATTTCATAGTGTAGTGGATGATTTTGTAAAATTCGGTTCAAAGTTTCAAGATTAAAATAAAATTAATTTTGCTGTGTTGTACATTTTGGTTTTATTTAATTTGTTACTACAGACAAATATGGATGCATTCAGGATGGTATGAGCCTAGACTATTGTATTATTACAAATGGTAGAAAAAAGCATTATATGGAGGCAATATAGGTAGTAAATTAAGTAGATTTGGGGTACTGTTCTTGGTATTCATCAGGATATCCTCATAATTTATCATTGTTCATATTCTACCAATGATAATAAAAGCAAGAACTGTTAAAATTTCTATACTTTCAAATATATACAATATGGGGTAACCAAATATAAAGTTTCTATGTGAGAAGCTCATAATTTTCTTAAAACTAAATATGAAATACATGAAATCTGTTTCCTTTATATAAATAAATGAAAATATGTTGTTAGGATTTAGGTAAATATATCAAAAAACCTGTTTATGCATTAAACAGTACAAAGATATTGCTGATATTTAATATTCCTTAAAATGCCATTATTTGTAGATTCTATAAGTACAGAAACATTTACAAATAATCATGGTAATTAAAATAAAATAAAATAAAATAAAAACAAAAAATAGTTTTAGCTGGCAATGTTCTTTTAATCTGTGCTACCTACCATCAATGGGATATTAGACATATTTTAGGGCAGGAAGATTTTTGGAAATAAACCCAAATGCCTGCCATGTTATTGAGCTGTTTTTGTAAATGAATCATCTAAAATTTTTGTTATATTTATTGAACATCAGAATATATTTAATAAATGTATTTATGAGTAGAATACCAAAAAATTTGAACTCTGAACACTTTTAGTAAATTGCAGTTGTTTAATACAAGTTATGAACAGGAAAGCATTTCAGTGCATCCCTATAAAAGGGAAGATGGGAATCAATGAAATATTATTCTTCAAATGAAGCACATGATTTAGATATGAAATCCTATTGTACTTTGAAATAACTCAAACTGTAGGGAAAAACTTTTCAATGGAGCTCCTGTTTTCAACTGAATAAATTTATACTTTACTGGAAATGATTGCATTTGATTAGCTCTGTGCAATTTCAGGGTTTGTAGCTGATAAAAAATTATAAAGAATATACAAAACATAGAGAGATCTTTGAAGAGTTTGATTTTGTAAAAGCAATTGTGAAGTACCCAGCATGGAGACAAAAATCAGTATAGCTGGTGCCGTGGCTCACTAGGCTAATCCTTTGCCTGTGGTGCCAGCACCCCAGGTTCTAGTCCTGGTTGCTCCTCTTCCATTCCAGCTTTCTGCTGTGGCCCGGGAAGGCAGTGGAGGATGGTCCAAGTGTTTGGGCCCTGCACCTGCATGGGAGACCAGTAAGAAGCACCTGGTATCAGTCTTTTTGAGGGGTAAACCAATGGAAGGAAGACTTTTCTCTCTGTCTCTCTCTCACTGTCTAACTCTGCCTGGCAAAAAAAAAAAATCGGTACAGTTGGTCCTTTGTGTCTGCAGATTCTGCATCTGTGGTTTCAACCAATTTCAGATTGAAACTCTGGAAAAAAATAGCCTCTGTATGGACTTTTTAATCTGTAAACAAAGTGGTGTGACAACTATTTACATTCTGTTTACATTACATTGTTAAATAATGTTTATTAGAGAGAGAGAGAGAGAGAGAGAGATCGATCTTCCATCAATTGGTTCATTCCCTAAGTGGCCACGACAGCATGCTGGGCTAGGTCAAAGCCAGGAGACTAAAACTCCATCTGGGCCTGCCACGTGAAGGGGATCCTAAGTATTGGGGCCATCATCCTCGACTTTCCCTGGTACATTAACAGGGAACTGAATTGGCAGGAGAGTGATTTGTATTCTGCAATCTGATTTTGGATGCTAGTATCACATGTGGCAGCTTAATCCAATGTGCACAAGCCAGCCCCTGCTTTATATTTTTTTAAGTTGTATTTTGTCTTGTCTCTATTCTTTGAACAATGTAGAATAACAAATATTTACATGGTCTTTACATTGAATTAAGCATTATAAGTAAGGTATAGGTAGTGTAAGTATACAGGAGGATGTGTATATATATGGTACATTACTTCATGTAAGGAACTTGAACATCTGCAGATTTTGTTATATAAGGAGGGTCTTGAAACCAATCCTTGATGAATACCAAAGGACAACTGTACTTATAAGTGTATGGGGCTTATATATTTACAAATTTCAACATGAAAACATTAGAAATGAGTATATTCTCCATTTAATGTAGTTTGTTCTACTTACCTTGGAACCTAAAAGAGAATAATTTCTTAATTAAAAATTATTGCCTATGGAGAAATTGTCAGAAATTTGAATATGATTACAAGCAATTTTGTGAATAATTCAGTATTAATATTATATTAGAAACACATTTCAGAAAATACCTGTAACATGATTTTAAAGATATAATAGGCAAGAACAATTTTATCTCTTATGCTATTTTTAAATGTACAGATAGTTAACACAAATGTGTTTAACTGGTCATATATATTTGTTTTTATTTTTAGAAAGAATTTATCCATTTCTGGTAGTTTTTAAATAGAACTATTTGATACATCTAATAATATGGTGAAATAAAGTTGTTGATCATTAAATAAATCTCTCAAAAAGTTCATTTTTTAAAGATTTATTTTATGGGGCCAGTGATGTGGTATAGCGGGTAAAGCTGCCACCTGCAGTGCTGGCATCCCATATGGGGCGCTGGTTTGAGTCCTGGCTGCTCCACTTCTGATCCAGCTCTCTGCTATGGCCTGAGAAAGCAGTGGAAGATGGCCCAGGTCCTTGGGCCCCTGCACCCACATGGGAGACCTGGAAGAAGCTCCTGGCTTTGGATTGGCGCAGCTCTGGCTATTGCTGCCATATGGGGGGTGAACCAGCAGATGAAAGACCTCTTTCTCTCTCTGCCTCTGCCTCTCTCTAACTCTGCCTTTAAAATAAATAACTTTATAAAAAAAGATTTAATTTACTTACTGAAAGGCAGAGTTAGAGAGAGAGAGAGAGAGAGAGAGAGAGAGAATCTTCCATCCGCAGGTTCACTTCCAAAATGGCCAAAATGGCTAGGGCTGCACCAGACTGAAGCCAGGAGATTGGAGCGTCTTTCAGATCTCCCAAGGTGTGTGCACGGGCCCAAGTACTTGGGCCATCTTTTTCTGCTTTCCCAGGAGTGTGGGAAGTGGAGCAGTTGGGACTCGAATTGGTGCCTTTATGGGATGCCAGTGTCAGAGACAGTGGCTTTAACCTGCTATGCCACAACCCTGGTTGCCAAAAATTTCATTTTAAAAAGTAGTCTAGCTCTGGTTTGCCTTCTCCAATTGCCCAACTTATATGATAGATGATTATCTAGCTCATCAATTTAACGCTTGGAGAGTTCCTATTAGCATATTATCTGAGCAAACTATCTTTCCAAAGATATATATATCTTTATTTAAAAAGTAATTCAAATGCTATTTTTTCTCTCACCATGGTTCCTCTTTTACTTAAATATTTCAGTAGTACTTGCTAGTGGATGAACATTAATACAGAAAAATTACTTATATTTTGGAAATATTTTACATGTACAAAATGAGTATTCAAGGTATAAAGTGTTATGATTGTTTTTTTTCCTGTCCATGCCCTATGTATTCCATTCATTCTAGATTTTAATTACATCTTATCATTGTTTTGATTATGAATATTATATAGGTGAGGGATTATCAAAGTGCAGCCTGCATGCTCAGTCTGGCTCAATTCCTGTTTTTGTAAATAAAGTATCATTGGAATACAATCACAACCACTTAGTGTTTTTCTTTAGATCTTCACACTAAGTTTATTGAACGTTTTTTAACAATGCTAAGTAGCAGTTTTTTGGCAGCTAACATCTTTTAAAAACAAAATAAGATTCAGCCATTGAAGGAAGAAATTCCAGAATATTATTTCAGCATGACTCTTCCTGCCCCCAAATACAGCCTGTCTATGCTTGTGCACATTTTAATGCACATTCTTGGGGCACATGCTTCTATGGATTAAATGCCTGGTGCCTAAATCCTTAAGTTCTAATCCCCAATGTGATTTAGATGGTGTCTTTGATAGGTCATAAGAGTATATAGCCTTTGTGATTAGATGAGTGTCCTTACAAGAATAGATGGAAGACAGTTCATGAACCTGATTACTCCCTCTCTCTTCTCCTTCCTCAACCCTTGCCTGGGAATCTAAAATAAACCACTATCTTTTACTTACTACATTTGTATATCTTTTATATATATATATATATAAAATATAAAAAATATCCATATAATATATAAATATATTTATATACAATACTATATATATAT